>NC_134084.1:59400387-59701772 GCF_000715075.1 Nicotiana tabacum | reverse complement strand
TAATAAAAGGCCGGGATGACGCATGAAACCGATCAAATACATAATAGAGACGGTTAACTGCTTAGGTGCATTCATGCCCAATGTGCGGTTACCAATCTGTTAAAGCCTAATCGCTAACAAGGTTGTTGTTTGATGTGTTGAGTCCAGGCAGGTGGTTAGTTGATTGGCATTCTGGCAACTCACTCATACAACACCCGATCAAAAGACAGGCTGAATATGGCCAACCAAGAACCGGAGACAAGTATTGTTGACCCGTCAAAAGAGGTGGAAGAACTAGATGTTAATGCAATGAAGGAAGAGATGTATAAGTTAAAGCAGCAGATGGCTGAAATGTACCAAGCCTGGGCAAAGGGGCATCCACCACCGGTTTATCCTGCCAACCCTGCTTATATCCCACCATCAGCCCAACCTCCGGAGCCTCCCACTGTGAACTCATCTCCAGCCTTTCCCCTCTACCAACAATGCTATGGCACCTCTTCCCATACTTCTCAAGCTCCACCACCCAAACAAGTCCCATACCCTCCCCCACCAATTACACCTATTTTTTGTGGCACCTCCACCTGCTACATTACACCGATCTTCTAGTGAACCTCTGTTCCAAACTCATGACAACCAGTACTATCCCCCTGAACCCACCTTCAAAGTTCCAGAACCATATTCTTGCACCCCTCATCTTGATCTCCCAGCAAAGACTGAGAAGCCACCCAAAAATCCCGAGCATGAAGAGACGATCAGAAAGGTCAAAAGCTTAGAAAAATCGTTCAGGGATATGAGGGGGTTGAGAGGTCAAGTAAAGTGGGGCCTATAAAGATTTATGTCTGTTCCCAGATGTTTAGTTGCCAGCAGGGTTCAAAATGCCTAAGTTTGATCTGTTCGATGGGCATGGTGACCCAGTAGCACACTTAAGAGGATTTTGTAGCAAGATGAGAGGAGAGGTGGAAGATATGAATTGCTGATGACATATTTCAGCCAAATTTTGAGTGGCTCGGCATTAGAATGGTATATCAGACAAGATCATAGCAGGTGGTAAACATGGGACGATTTAGCCCAAGCCTTTGCCTGCCATTTTCAGTACAACCTCGAAATTATCCCAGACCGTCTATCATTGACAAAGATTGAGAAGAAGCCCGGTGAGAGCTTTAAGGAATATGGATTCCGTTGGAGAGAGCAAGCAGCGAGGGTTGACCCTCCGATGAAAGAAAGTGAGATGGTTGATTATTTCTTGCAGGCTTTGGAACCCACTTATTTTGGTCACTTGGTATCAGCAGTAGGCAAGTCCTTTAATGAAGTTGTAAAAATGGGAGGCATGGTTGAGGAGGGGCTCAAGTCCAACAAGATCATGAGTTATTCAGCAATCAAAGCGACCACCCAGGCCATTCAAAACAGTACTGGGGGTGTACTCGGGAAGAAGAAGAAAGAAGATGTTGCTACAGTTGAGTAAGGAGCTTGGGTTGGATCCAGAAACATTCCACGTTACTACAACCCGCCTCGACCCTACCACCAAACTTACCCCCATACTCCATATAGTCCACCATAACACTACTACCCACCGCTCGATCCCTATTTTTCCGTCCATCACGCACAAACCTATACCCAACCTCCTACTCACGCACAATGGCATGCGCCAGCTCCACAAAGTCCATACTTAGCTCCACAAAATGCCCATCCACCCCTGAGAGCCTATAGAAATCCCCCTGGAACAGGTTTCCGGCCAAATCAAGCCTTTAAGAATGAAATGTTGTAGAAACAGAAGACCTTCACTCCTTTGGGAGAATCATATACTAGTCTATTCCATCGAATGAGACAGTTGGGTATGTTGAATCCGATCGAGGCTAAACTGCCGAATCTCCATCCCAGAAATCTTGACCGCTCGGTGAGTTGCGAGTATTGTTCAGGGACCCCGAGTCACGACACAGAGAAATGCTGGAAGTTGAAAACATCTATCCAAGAGCTCATTGATACTAATCGGATTGAGGTCCAAGCCCCAGAGGCACCCAACATCAACTAGAATCCGTTGCCGGCCCATCATGAGACTAATATGATTGAGATAGTGCATAAGGGAGGGGAGCCTAAGAAGCCTTCGCAAACCGTCATGATGATTCGGGCTAGTGAAGCCAAGCCATTTGAAAAGTCAACAAGTGAGAAGGTTGTGATCAAGTTGAACGGGGCAAATAATGAACCATCTGTGGAGGTCAAGAAGGGGTCCTCAAGTGACGTCACATGAAAACATGAAAGAGAAAGAGTGGTTGTGCCAGGAGTGACGAACAAGCCTGTGGTAATTGTGAAGGGCGCCTGCACAGATCCTGTCATTATCAAACCGGTAACTCAATTACCCATACTCAACAACAAGGCAGTCCCATGGAATTATGAACAAGTGACTTACAAGGGGAAAGAGGTTAAAGAAGAAGTGTGTGAGACCTATGGTTTGACTCGATCGAGGAGATGCTTCGCCCCCGAAAAGTTGAGAAAAGCCAAGACCTCGAAAGATAACCCAGTGTTGGTGAAGAAAGCGGTGACTAAGGAAGAAGCAGAAGAATTTCTGAGAAAGATGAAAGTACAAGACTATTCCATTGTGGAGCAGTTAAGGAAGATACCAGTTCAGATCTCACTCTTATCATTATTGATCCATTCAGACGAGCACAATAAGGCTTTGATGAAGATCTTGAACGAAGCCCACGTTCCTGACAAAATCTCAGTAAACCACTTGGAAAAGATAGCTAACAAGATATTTGAGGTAAACAGAGTCACTTTTTCTGATGATGAGTTGCCCATGGAGGGTACCGAGCACAATAGAGCCCTCTATCTGACGGTGAAATGTGAAGATTCCGTGGTTACTCAGGTGCTTGTTGACAACGGTTCCCGTGCAAATATTTGCCCTCTTTCCACTCTGAACAAGTTAAAGGTGGATGATGAAAGAATACACAAGAACAGTATCTGCGTTCGGGGATTTGATGGTGGAGGGAAAGATTTAGTCGGGGACATAGTGCTCGAGCTTACAATAGGGCCAGTTGAATTTACTATGGAATTCCAGGTACTCGATATGGCTGTTTCTTACAATCTGCTGTTAGGATGACCCCAGATTCATGCTGCCAGAGCGGTCTCATCTACTCTGCATCAAATGGTCAAGTTTGAATGGGATAGACAGGAAATTGTTATGCATGGCGAAGATAATTTGTGTGTTCCCAGTGATGCCATTGTTCCGTTCATAGAGTTTGAAGATGACAAGGGGCCATGGGTTTATCAGGTTGTTGACACGGTATCGGTAGATAAAATTCCTGAGGGGGAGTGCGTGCCAACTCCAAGGGTAGCTGCTACATTAGTCATGATAGCCATTGAAATATTGAAAAATGGTTTTGTGCCGGGCAAGGGTTTGGATGCATCTCTGCAAGGTATCGTACAACCGGTTTCTCTTCCTAAGAACTTGGATACATTTGGTTTGGGGTTCAAGCCCACAATCGTAGACGTGAGAAGAGCCAAAAAAATGAAACAGAGAGCATGGGCCCTTCTAAAGCCAGTCCCGCGTCTTTCCCGATCATTTGTCAGGCCTGGTCCAAAAAGCGCCCAGTGACGTTGGTTCCCATTTCGGTGGATGATGTGGATGGAGATTTGATGGAAAGGTTCGAGAGGATATTCGCCAATACGAACGTATTGGAAGCTGGAGAGGGTTCTAGCAAGGCGGATGTGCACTTTGTTGGGCCTAGTGCGAAGATTAGCAATTGGGAAGCTACTCCTCTCCCCACCAGGAGAGAGTTTTGGTAGTTTTCTTTGATTTTCTTTCAATTTATCTGGATTATTCCAGGGTTGTAATTCAGATTCTATGTTTCGTCCATTTGGATGTATAAACCCCGTTATCTTTAATTTCAATGAAATGCAATTTCTCTTTTCTTTCTTCCTAATAGTTTTATTTTTGTTTTCCTTTCTTCCTTGTACAGTTCTTTTTATGCTGGCCTCAATAATATGACATGCATGCGGAATCTACGGCCCAGTCTTAAAAGCCACTCTAGTTCTGAAATAGTAATTCAAGAAATAGAATGTGATGTTGATTCGGAATATGACAAGGATGAAGCCTTTGAAGAGATTAGTAAAGAATTAAACCATTTTGAAGAAAAACCCAAGCCTAACCTGAGTGATACAGAAGCAATCAACTTAGGGGATCAAGATAATGTCCAGGAAACTAAAATAAGTGTCCATCTTGAACCACAACTCAAAGAGGAGATAATTAAAACACTGTTCGAGTATAAAGATGTTTTTGCATGGTCCTATGACGACATGCCAGGTCTAAGCACTGGCCTAGTGGTTCACAAATTGCCCATTGATCCGACATTCCCCCCTGTCAAGCAGAAGATGAGGAAATTTAAAACTGATATGAGTGTGAAAATTAAGGAAGAGGTCACCAAACAGTTTAAGGTCAAGGTCATTCGGGTCACTCGGTATCCCACTTGGTTAGCCAATGTAGTGCCTGTGCCGAAGAAGGATGGCAAGACTAGGGTGTGTGTTGATTATCGAGACCTCAACAAGGCGAGTCCCAATGATAATTTCCCACTGCCAAACATCCATATATTGATCGATAATTGTGCCAAACATGAGGTTGGTTCTTTTGTGGATTGTTATGCGGGCTACCACCAGATCTTAATAGATGAGGAGGACGCGGAAAAGATAGCCTTCATCACGCCATGGGGAACGTACTGCTATGGGGTCATGCTATTTGGTCTGAAAAATGCCGGGGCAACCTACATGAGGGCAATGACGACCATATTCCATGACATGATACATAGAGAGATCGAGGTTTATGTGGATGATGTGATTGTAAAGTCTAGAAAGCAGTCTGACTATGTCAGAGATCTGAGAAAGTTCTTCCAAAGGCTTCGCAGGTACAATCTCAAGCTCAATCCTGCAAAATGCATGTTCGGTGTTCCGTCTGGAAAGTTGTTGGGATTCATAGTCAGCCGACGAGGTATTGAATTAGACCCATCAAAAATCAAATCCATCCAGGAATTGCCGCCTCCAAAGAGCAAGACTGAGGTGATGATCATGTTGGGAAGATTGAATTACATCAGCCAATTTATTGCTCAACTCACGACAACTTGTGAGCCTATCTTCAAATTGTTAAAGAAAGATGTTGCAGTCAGGTGGACAGATGAATGTCAGGAAGCATTTGATAAGATAAAGGGGTACTTGTCAAACCCACCTATGTTGGTCCCACCTATGTTGGTCCCACCCGAACCAGGGAGACCTTTGATTCTGTATTTGACAGTCTTGGATAATTCATTTGGATGTGTATTGGGATAGCATGACATCACTGGCAGGAAGGAGAAGGCTATATATTATCTCAGCAAGAATTTCACATTTTACGAGGTTAAGTACACTCAGCTTGAGAGGACGTGTTGCGCCCTAACTTGGGTAGCCCAGAAGCTGAAACATTATTTTTCCTCTTATACTACTTACCTCATCTCTCGCTTGGATCCGTTGAAGTATATCTTCCAAAAGCCCATGCCCACGGGAAGGCTCGCAAAGTGGCAGATCTTGCTCACATAATTTGACATTATCTATGTGACTAGGACTGCAATGAAAGCACAAGCATTGGCCGACCATTTGGCTGAGAATCCTGTGGATGAAGAATACGAACCTTTGAAGACTTACTTCCCTGATGAAGAGGTAATGCACATTGATGAGTCGGAACAGATTGAAAGGCCAAGATGGAAGCTTTTCTTCGATGGTGCTGCTAACATGAAAGGCGTTGGAATAAGAACGGTACTTGTCTGAACAGGGCATCATTACCCTGTTACAACACAGCTTCAGTTCTACTGTACTAACAACATGGCGGAATACGAGGCATGCATTTTGGGTTTGAGGATGGCTGTGGACATGGGTGTCTAGGAAGTCTTGGTCTTGGGTGATTCGGACCTTCTGGTATACCAGATTCAGGGAGAATGAGAAACACGGGATTTAAAACTCATACCGTACCGATAATGTTTGCATGATCTTTGTCATCAGTTTCAATCAATAGAGTTTAGGCATATTCCGAGGATTCACAATGAGGTTGCCGATGCTTTGGCTACTCTGGCGTCCATGTTACATCATCCAGATAAGGCTTATGTAGACCAGTTGCATATTCAGGTACGTGATCAACATGCTTATTATAACATGGTGGAGGAAGAGCTCGACGGGGAGCCTTGGTTTCACGACATCAAGGAATACATCTGAAGGGGAGTATATCCGGTACAAGCCACAGGTGATCAAAAGAGAACAATTCGTCGCTTGGCAAGTGGATTTTTCTTCAGTGGAGTAGTTTGTACAAAATAACTCCAGATCTTGGGTTATTAAGATGTGTAGATGCCAGATAGGCTGCAACAATCATGACCGAAGTACATTCTGGAGTCTGTGGACCGCACATGAGTGGGTATGTGCTGGCAAAGAAGATTCTTCGGGCAGGGTATTATTGGCTCACTATGGAGCGAGATTGTATCAATTTCGTGCGTAGATGTCATCAGTGCCAAGTGCATGGAGATTTGATTCATTATCCACCATCTGAATTACATACAATGTCTGCACCATGGCCTTTTGTTGCTTGGAGAATGGATGTTATTGGACCAATCGAGTTAGCAGCGTCCAACGGGCACAGGTTTATTCTGGTGGCCATCGATTATTTCACCAAGTGGGTAGAGGCTAAAACATTCAAGTCTATAACCAAGAAGGTGGTGGTTGATTTTGTGCATTCAAATATCATTTGCCAGTTTGGGATACCGAAGGTAATCATTACAGACAATAGGGTTAATCTCAAGAGTCATCTGATGAAAGAGGTATGTCAGCAGTTCAAGATTACACATCGCAATTCTACCCCATACCGCCCTAAGGCAAACAGAGCAGTTGAGGCGGCTAACAAGAATATAAAGAAGATACTTCGAAAAATGGTGGAAGGCTCTAGGCAGTGGCATGAAAAGCTGCCGTTTGCATTGCTAGGTTATCGCACTACTGTCCGTACTTCAGTAGGGGCGACTCCTTATTTGTTGGTGTATGGCACCGAAGCAGTGATACCCGCAGAAGTGGAAATTCCATCCCTTTGAATTGTCGCGGAGGTTGAGATCGATGATGAGGAGTGGGTCAAAACCCACTTGGAACAATTGAGTTTGATCAATGAGAAGAAACTGGCAGCAGTGTGTCATGGCCAGTTGTATCAACAGAGAATGGCAATAACATACAACAAGAAGGTGCGCCCACGGAAGTTTGAAGTGGGGCAATTAGTATTGAAACGCATTCTTCCTCATCAAGTTGAACCAAAAGGAAAATTCGCCCCAAATTGGCAGGGGCCGTTCATTGTGACTAGAGTGTTGTCCAATAGTGCATTGTATTTGACAGATGTAGAAGGCAAATGTGTAGAAATGGCTATCAATTCTGACGCAGTCAAGAGATACTATGTATGCTTTCTTTCTTTGATTGTACTTGTTTGTATTTGGCATGTCTCGAATATTGAAATGACGAAGGCATTATATTCCGCTATCTAAACACTTTATCCCTCGTTACCCTTTTGAGCCTCATTTATTTTCTTTCATACCCCTCCTTCGGAATCAATAGCAAATATTAGAAACACAAGCGTAAAGATAAGTAAAGGAAGGAGAGAAAAAGAGAAAGGGAAAAGAAAAGGGAGAGAAGAAAAATGAAAATCGAAAAAAAGAGAAAAAAAAAGGAAAAAAAAGAAGAGATAAAAAGGAAAAAAACAACAACAAAAAGAGAAAAGAAAAAAAAAAGAGAAAGAAAAGAAAGAGAGAAGAGAAAATCACAACAACAAAGTAGTTCCTATGTCATGAACTACGTTCGACCTGATTCCTTTTAAGGATACGTAGGCAGCCTCACGGTTCGGTCCCATCAAAATAAAAATTCAAAAGTCCCTAAACAAGAAACTGGGGCAGAAGTTGTGGTTGTTATCAGAAATCTGATTCCGAAGGTTGTAAATTCGAACCCAATCAAATTGTTTTGAGCTTTTTATACCCTTCCTTTCTAAACCCATCCGAAAGCCACATTACGGTCCAAAGAAAGACCTTCTGATCAGTCTTCGAGAAATGCCAAGTCAAGAAGGTAAAGGTAATTCATGTCAGGGGCAACACTCTGGTTCAAGCAGAAAAAAAATCAATCAAAAATGAGAGAGTCTTATTGGTGAAAACTTTCACGGGCACCGTAAGGCGACGGGAGCAGAGAGAAATGAAAATGAGAGAGTCTTATTGGTGAAAACCCTCATGGGCACCTTAAGGCGAAAGTGAGTTGACAGATGAAGGAATAAGAGAGGTCTGCTGGTGAAAACCTTTCAAGGCACTGCAGGATGAACAAGGTCGGGATTTGAGGTGAAGAAATCAGGTTATGGAAATTCTGGGGCAACAAAGTATGGCAACTGAAAGTTGATTGGTTGGACAGATTGGGCCGATTAATCCAAATTGCATGTCATGATCATTGGTGCCAGGTGTTCCACTCAGATAAGTCTCTTTTCTTTTTCTCTTCAGATAGTCTTCCAGTTTTGGACTTCCTTATCCTTAACTCTGAAAGTCATTGTATTTCATTTCTTTGGGTTTATTTCTCTAAGATATTCCCAATGTTAGTTCTGTTTAAGCAAATAAGAAGGAATTTCAAAGCTCACTACCAGCTTCAAGATTGCAAAGCACAGTGCGGCCAGAGCATACCAAAGATAGCATGATGTAAAAGGGGATAAAATGCCAGCAAGAGTTCCATCGGCAAAATGATTTGGTAATTCATAGGAGATGCAAAGGTTAAGTTAAAGGGGTCAGAGATGTGAAACAACGGTTCGGGGATAGAACACTCGGGTCATTCAAGTTATGGGTTTTGAGAGTCAGTCAAAAAGTCAAGCGGTTCAGGGACAATTCGGGGAAGCCAGTCAAAACAAAACAATGCAGCGGAGAGACCTTCAGCAAAGAATGCCATCAACCAACCACCATATTTAAAACTGACAAGATTTTTTCTTTGAATTAAACAGGGGCAGGAAATTTCGTTTGTTTCGGAGAAACCCTCCGCAAGGAAAAGCAAGCACCAGACAGGTTTGACCGCAAACTTTCAGGACCCTCCTGGAAAATGGGGCCTATTTTAAATGTCCAAAATAGCACAATCTAGCATAAATGCATGCCAAAGGAATATAAGTTAGCTTAGAAGTTTGCATGTTCGAGATACGATTCAATTAGGAGTTTTCAGGACCCTCCTGGATAATGGGACTTAGCTTTAAAATTTCGGTTAGATAACAACATTTAGCGTAAACTCTGTTGTAGGGTAATATAATTCAGCTATAAAAGTTGTCACTCTTAAGATAAAATTTGACATTTGATTTTCAGGACCCTCTTGGATAATGGGGAGTAGCTTAAGACCTTCTTAGATAACAAGATGTAGCGGAAGTCATGCCTTTAAAAGATATAGTGTAGATTTAAAATTGTCATATAGTTAAGAAGTTGTCAGGACCCCCTGGATAATGAGACCTAGCTTTCAAATTCTTAGTAATATTTGGTAATATGATTCAGTTTAACACTCACATATGTGCCCAGCTACCAAACTGGGGCAGAAAATTTTCTTTGTTTTGTCTATTTTGTTGAAATCAGGTACCCGCTTGGAGAACAGGGAGAAGCATGTCAAGTTAGAAGTCAGGAGCCCACCTGGAAAGTAGGGAATACATTCAAGCGCAGCAATCAGGAGCCCGCCTGGAAAAACAAGGAAGTACAATTTAAGTTTTAGCTTTCAAATTCTTTGTTTTGTCTACTTTGAAGTCAAGAGCCCGCCTGAAGAGCAGAGAATACTTTCAAGTTGAAGTCAGGAGTCCGCCTGGAGAGCAGGGAATACTTTCAAGTTGAAGTCAGGAGTCCGCCTGAAGAGCAGGGAATACTTTTAAGTTGAAGTCAGGAGCCCACCTGGAGAGCAGGGAATACTTTCAAGTTGAAGTCAGGAGCCCGCCAAGAAAGCAGGGAATACTTTCAAGTTGAAATTAGGAGCCCGCCTGGAGAGCAGGGAATACTTTCAAGATGAAGTCAGGAGTCCGCCTGAAGAGCAGGGAATGCTTTCAAGCTGAAGTCAGGAGCCCGCCTGGAAAGCAGTGAATACTTTCAAGTTTAGCAGTCAGGAGCCTGCCTGGAGAACCAGGGAGTACAATTCAAGTTTTGGTTTTCAAAATTCTTTGATATTCGGTAATGTGATTTGTTTTACACGTACGCATGGGCCCACATACCCAAACCAGGGCAGAATTTGTTTTTTGTTTTTGTCTATTTCGCTGAAGTCGCCTGGATAGCATGGGAATACATTCATGTTTCGAAGTCAGGAGCCCGCCTGGAGAGCATGGGAATACATATCAAGTTCAGCAGTCAGGCACCCACTTGAAGAAGGAAAAAACATCTCAGCTTACAATTCAAGGGGGCACAAATGGATGTCATCGAGAGAATAGAGGACAACAAGGCAACAAGAAACACAAAAGCAAGTTTGAAGATCTAAATAGGATTTTGTAAAGCGTAGATCATAGTCTAGTCTAGCTTCTTTTATTTTTGACATGGTGTAATAAGGGGGTTCAGTAAGCAGTAGCAGCAGCAGCAACAACAGTGAAATCACAGCTTCATGGTAGTCCCAGCTACCAAACATTCCTGAACTACACTGACCTGATTCCTCTTTAGCCAAGGATATGTAGGCAACCTCGGAAGTAGGGTGCGGTCAAATCTTTCAAAAATGCTTCCCACGGAGTATTCAAACGGCAAAAATCGCTCGTATCCGCTCACTTTATCTTTGCACGAAAACTCTTCGTGTTTCCGGGCAAAGAGGGGCAGCTGTGAACACGTGATTTTTGCCCTATATAAATTACTCCCAGAAATTCAAAACAAAATAATTTCTTTCGGTGTTTGCAATTTTGTGTATTTTCGTGGCATTTTATGTTAAAAGTTTGCATTTGTCTGTGCATATTTATTTTATTTAATTAACGAAAAATACAAAAATATGTTGCATTTGCATCTAGGATTTAATTCTACATTTTAGGATTAATTAGCAAATTAGTTTGTTTTATAAAAATGGAAAAAATTACAAAAATATAGTTTATTTTGCACTTTTAATTTCGAATTTTATTGGTTAAATCAAATTTTCAGTTTAACCAAAAAAAAAAAATTCGAATTTTGGTAGTTTTTCTTTGAATTTGGTTGTTAATTATTTGTGGTAAATGTTATTTAGAGTTAATTAATGTAATAAGATAATTTGATTAGTGATTAATTTAGGATTATTTTTAATTTTGATTTAAAAGGAAACTAAAAGAAAATTGAAAAAAGGGGAAAAAAAGAAAGAAAAGAAAAGAAAACAAATAAAGAAGCTGGCTTGGGCTACAAACCCCAGGCCCAAACATTCTTGCTCTTAAAACTGCACCAATCCGGCCAAAACCCGCCCCATTACCCGATCCATCCCCCCCAAATTAAAACGATGCCGTTTTGGACTGTGTAATCTTAGCCATTGATCTCCCCTTGATCAAACGGCTCAGAACTGAAGCTTCATATATATTTAAATGTCCGAATAACCCTACCCCCTCAGAACTCCCTTCTGTTCATCACCCTCATCAGAAAACACCCCCGAAACCCTAGCTAGCCGCCCCCAAATCCTCCACCGCCGGTGGCGGCACCACCGCAAACCGCCACCAAACTTACACCAAATACCCTCCTCCATCTCCACATCCCAGATCTGCACCCTTTTCCCTCAAATCGAACCCCAACCGTTCGAATTTCAAATCGAAACCTCAAACCCTAGCCGCCGTCCTAGAATTCCCAACCCCCTGCCCGGCGGTGCCGACTCCTTTTCCCACAAAATCAACCCCAAATGATCACCATAACCTCCCCATCCCAAATATCCAACCCTTTACCCTCGAATCAACCCCATACTCTTCGAATCTGGAGGTCGAGTTCAACCCCTAAAAGTTCAAAATCATTTTTCATCGAACCTGGTAGCATGCATGATCATGGGGGGACTATTCTTTCGAGCTTTGAAGTTTGGATTCAGCAAAACTGATGTCGTTCAGTTGTTCTTGACAAAGAATAAGGGATCGACATTAGTTTTGTTAGGTCATTTGTCTCCAGTAGGTTTCTAGTCCTGATTTGGTAAGTTCCCTTCTCCTCTTTTGTCTGTTCTTTCTTCTCCTTCCCTTTTCTTTGGTTTAATTTTCTTCTACTGGTCTGGTTGAAACTCAACCAATCCGCCGGGTTTAAACTATCTTCTGTTCGTTGTTTTTTTTTCGTTTTCCTTTGTGAAAGTTTGTTCTCTGTTTCCTTAGTTGTGTTATCAGCCCGTTTAAAGTTCTGATTTCATATCTCGTTTAGTCACCTAGTTAATTTAATTAGGGTCATTTTAATAACTTGGTTAATTTCTTGCTTATTTGTGTGTAGTAATCAGTTGATTAGTGTAGGTTTTAATTCTCGAAATCATTCAAGTGTTTGCCCTTTGTTTGTTGACTGATTTGATTTAGTTTATCTTGTTGTTTGGGCTTTGAATCTATTGCAGACCTCACCCCAAGGGGGTTGATTTAGGTAATTGGGTCAGAATTTAGCCCAAATTTTGGTTTAATTATCGGGTCAATTTGACTCATTTGGGTTCATAGAGTAAGAAACAGGGCTTAAAGGGGTAATTTAGGAACTGTAGGTGGGAGGAATCTCAGTAACTGAATTAGGAAGCTTCTAGGAAAGTGGGGTGGGGACTTATATGAAATCTAATATTTTAAACTAAGGGCTTTTGAGCAAAAACAAAAATATTAAAAGGGTAAAAATGAAAAATCTGATTTCTTTAAGCTGCCCTAGTGCCTTGCCTATAAAGACAGCTTTTCTTGCCTTTCAAGGTAGAGTTTAAGAGCTGAAAACTCAGAAAACCAAAAACGGCTAGAGAAAACACTGAAAATTTCTCACTGTTTCATTGAGGCACTGTTTCATTGAGAAAATTAAAACACTGAAAATTTGACTCTTTGAGAAAAATATTGAGTCTGTGTGTTTCTTTGGGTTTTCTTAAAATTTGAAGTGATTTTGACTCTTTCTGGGATTAAAATGGTTTGAGCAAGATGGAATTGCTGTTGTTAGTTTGCTGAATCTCACCTCACCCTGCAGCTGACCTTCTCCCTGTTGTTTGCTCTGATTTTACCATGTATCTCCCATTCTCGGACATGTGAAATGGAAGAACAAGATGTTTATTTGATTAAGTGGCAAGCTGTGTCTTACTAGCCCGTAAATGTAGTTTCTTCTACTTCTGAAAATCAGTCAGATTTCATAATTAGTTTGGTCTCTTGTCACATATGTCTCTTCCTGGTTCATTTTGAGTTTATTTGTAGCTTTAGATGAAATTATGAGTTTTAACTAATTAGGATAGATGAGCTTAAGTTCTGTGTTTGTATAAATGGGTTGTAAGGCTGTTGTAGCGAACTTGTGTGATGTTTGTAGGCTTGGGGGGTATTCGTTCAGTCTCTGCTACGATCGGGGCTGTTTTAGCATCAACTCATCTCTAAATGTGTTAAGAATGCCAAGTAATGGTTTGCTTGCTCATAGCTAGAAACATGATCCATCACCTGGGGTTCAAATGGTTTTGGTATTTGCCTTTGCTTGCACTTGAGGTTTCTCTTTAAACTAAATAACCAGTCTGTTTATTGTTGATACATCGTTATGGCAAGATTGACCTAAAATTGCATGAAAGGTGGAATTAAAGTTTAGCTTAGTTACATTGTTTTACTATCTAAAATCAGAATGGAAGTTTGTTTAAGTCGATTCCGCATCCATGTCGACATAAGTTAATGGGCATTATTTGAGTGGCATGAATACTTTGGAGCATGAAAACTGCGCCCAATGCAGGCCCAGCTAAAGGATAATCGAATTTGGGCGCCTCTTCTCATCATTAACTAGGCTCATTTCGAGCCTGAGTTTGAAGGCACTTTTCAAAGGGGCCCGCTCAATTATTTTGTCAACTAACGCAGTGAGCCTCAGTTAATTAGTGTGGTCGAACTTTTAGTTCAAAGTAAATAGAATTCCCATAAGCTTCCCTTAATTAATTGATTAGATTTTTAGATAGTCGAGATGTGCAAACAAATTAGCCCTCGTTTTGATTAACTTCGTTTTAATCCTTAGAAATCGAGGCATGCCATTTAGTTGAATTTCCATGGCCCTCGCGAATAATTAAAATGTGTAGATGCTTTAGGCGCGCTATTTAATAATTTACTTTCCTTAAACTCGAGTGTGCATTTATGTGACCCAAATTAAAATCTCAACAACGTTAGATAAAATGTGTCGTGGATCGCGGGTGCATTTATGTGACGTGGTTCAAGACGTGTTTTAGATGACATTGAATCTTCCTAAAATTAATTAAAAGTGGTTAATAAGTTAAAATTGAACCATAGGCTAAAATATGTATTAAAATCAGATAATAGGCCAACTATAACAGTTGAGCGATCGTGCTAGAACCACGGAACTCGGGAATGCCTAACACCTTCTCCCGGGTTAACAAAATTCCTTACCCGAATTTCTGGTTCGCGGACTGTAATACAGAGTCAATCTTTTCCTCGATTCGGGATTTGAACCGGTGACTTGGGACACCATAAATTATCCCAAGTGGCGACTCTGAATTTTAAATAAAAATAATCCCATTTCGATTGTCCTTTAATTGGAAAAACTCCATTAAATACACTCCCTTCCGGGGGTGTAGTGAAAAAGGAGGTGTGACACGGGTAATGTCTTGTTACCCGGTAATTAATCAATTACCCGCATAATTTAAAGATTACCACAAATTACTTAAAATCCTATTTATTTTTAAAATACTTCATATATACTTTATATATTATACTACCATGGTCATATGGTACCTTGCATGGTACTAGTTCATAATTATCGGGTATTATCGCTCGATCCGTATTTTATTCCAAATTGACCGCCTTTAACAAAAATTCATTTTCTTCGACTTGATCCCCCTTTCACCTTCATGAATTTACTAATCGCTTGTGAAATAGCATAATCCTTATAATCTTCAAATAATTTTTTACTTGGACTGATGTCAATTACCTTACGACAAATTTAACGTACAATACTACAGAGTGCAACATCGTCGTGACTTAATACTGCAAAGCATAAATCCACCATAATTTAAAACTGCTGGGTGCAACACTGTCATAACTTAATACTGCGAGACATAATATCGACATAATATTGCGGGGCGTAACATCATTCCCCCCTATGGAATATTCGTCCTCGAATGTTGGCTGATGCTCTTATCATTTTCGTAACTTATAGCTTTTGTGAATACCTTAATACTCTTCTTGCCATTTAAGCAGTTGCTCTGTGAATAAATCCAAAGTCTAAGGTATTCCCCCCTTTAGTCTTTTTGCTCATATCATGACCTGTGGTCGAAATCTTCCTAATCTTGCAATTGTTATTACCTCCTGTCAAGCAACCTGTATGACCCTGACTTTGTAAGTGCACTTATACAATTCAAATTTCCTTTTTCGTTTTATCTTTTAGTCAATATCTAGGCCTTACTTTGTATATACAAGGCTTAATAGGATGCCTCCCTAGACCTCTATAGGTGTACTGAAGTCCTTTGCTCGATACTTTGTAGAACTTGCGAATATGGCCATATCTCATTTCATAGATCTGGTTATACATTCATATGACTTTACTGCATTTACATGGGTTATAATATACCATAATTTTTGCTTCAATCTACCTTTACTAAGGTATGCTTACCAAGCTCCCAGTTACTTTTATTGCCTATCATTTAGGTATAAATCTCAGTCCTTCAATGTCACAGCTCCTTTTTGCGTGCCCGCCCCGAAGGGTAAAATGCGCGAGAGAGTTTTTTCAATTTAAGTGACAATATTCGAAATGAGATTATTTATTTAATTCAGAGTCGCCACTTGGGAAAGGTTTGGCTTTTGATGTCCTAAGTCACCGGTTTATCTTGAATCCCAAATCGAGGAAAATATTCGACTTTCCAAATGAAGTCTGCGAACCAGAAATTCTAAGTAAGGAATTCTGTTGACCCGAGGGAAGGTGTTAGGCACCCTCAAATCCCGTGGTTCTAGCACGGTCGCTTAAATTGTTATAATGGCTAGATATCTGTTTAATACATGTTATTACTTATGTGCTTTCATTAAGTTTAAACCGCTTTTATTATTTATCATTTTTATATAATTACAACGTCGTGAAAATGCGTCTCGAACCACGTCACAGTCAATGCACCCATGGTCGTTAATACATTCCGACTCCGTTGAGATTTGAATTTGGGTCACATAAATGCGCACCCGAGTTTAAGAATGTAATTTAATTAAGTCGCTCCTAAAGAGTCTAACGCGTTTAATGTCTTTGGGAAAGGCAGTGAAATTCACTAAACAGTCCATCCCAAATTCTAAGTATTTTATTATGACCAGTTATTGAGGGCCCCGCAATTTGCATTGTTTTATTTGGTGAGGCGTCTCATTTTATGAAAGGATAAACCTACAATGACTACATTTTTCTATTATGTCTCTATGAAATGAAAGAGAAAAGGTCTTAATTTACTTACATGTTTGAGTTGTTATAGTTGGGTTTCGAGTATGATTCATAAATTCTGAAAATGATGCAAGCAGGGCAGTCCGTTGTCAATGCGGGCCCAGGCCCAACGTGTATGACATAAAACTAGACCTGGGCCGTCTTATTCACATGTTACTACCTAGTTACATTATACTAGGCATGTTCTCAGTTTGTCAAATTAAAAAAAAAACTTAGCAATCTAATTTTAATCCTAAACCATTTACATGCTGAAATTAACCAATATTATTTAACTAAACAATATTCCTACAAGTTCGAAATGGCCTATTCGTTTGATTTTTAACTAGACGGAGTTGCTACACCATTCATTTATTTTTAGGCAATATATATAGATGTTTCATCCGTTAAGCTATCGTCAGATGTTCCACTATATATATTAAATAGCTACATGATTCTGATTTTTGTAAGCTAAATAATTTATATATACAAATAAAATTCAGAATATAATTAAATAAATTTAGAACTTCAACTCTTCATTTTTTCGTATTCATGCTTCCTGCTTCAGTTTACAATAATCAGCGTGTCAGTTGTGTACCTGATATTGGAAGCAAAAGAAAAGGGAGATCAGCAGAAATTCAGTAGCATACAACAACAGCAACCCCAGCAACCAGTAACAACCAGCAACGAGAAACTTAGTGACAGATTTTAAAATCAAGACAAAAATCCAGACACAACAACAACAATCAACGGACAGAAGCAAAGGGAATCTTATCAGATTTTGAAAGACTAGTTAGTGTTTAACCCTTAATTTCTGAATCCGTATATCAGAATATTTGGATTGTATATCAGGTGTATATTCTTCTTCTTTTGAATTTCCAGAATGTTTTTCTTTTTATTTTTCTAAAGTCTTAGTATTTTTCGGAATTTCCTCTCTCTTAAAATTTTCTTCTGTATTCTGTCCTCCTTAAATCTGATTCAAGCTCTCTTATTTTTTTCCCATCCCAAACCCTTTAGTCAATTAATAAATCAACCACTTTCTCCTACCAAACCCATTATCTTCCCACTCACCCCCCTTTTAATCCCACTACTTAATGTTTTGTCCCCCACTTTATTAAACAAATACCCCATTATATCTTGTCCCCCATGCTTATATTAAACAAATGCATTATTCCCCATCATTATATCTTGTCCCCCATGCCTAACATAAACAATTATATCACTCACACCCCATTACATTTTGTCCCTCATGCTTGACATAAAAAATTACAAAAATGTTTAATTACCAAACTACCCCTCCGACCTTATTGCAATTACCATCTTACCCCCGAACGTACTGCAATTTACCAAACTACACCCATCAGCTATAACAAATCAATTAATCAAACTCATCCAAAATATAGCCAGTATGACCAATTCTACACAAATTCAAACACAAATCATATGAACACAGATGAACAACACAACTCCAAATTAATGGAAATAAATTAACCATATCGGGAACCAATCCTGGTTAACTTAGACCAAAAATGGATGAGCAATGAAACAACAATATTAACAACACAATACATGATTCATCAACGAATCAAAAACCAAAACATAAACTCACATTAAGTCACTGGATTAAAATGAACTTCAAACCAAGATGAACATGAATTAAATCCATTTTAAACAACAAACATGACGGATTCAAACGATTAAACCAACATATTTCCCTATTACAACTAAATTCTTTTAGACAAATAACAAGATCGACGAAGAAACAATTATGAACTTAAACTTGAATCTAACAACATTAACAATTTCTGGAAATACATAAAACACATGAAACAAACTGAAGAAATAATTAATTAAATTTCAATTTGAATCTAACAAACATTAAACTAACAATTTCACATGAACAAACTGAAAAATTAACAAAACAATGAACATGAACAAAACAAAAACCAAACATTTACCGTTTTTAGATTCGAGAATATCAAAACGAAATACGGACAAAAATAAAACTCAAAACCAACTAACCGGAAATGAAACGACGAACAACGATTGACCAACGATGAACTCGAACTATGTATGGACTGTTTTGACGACCCCAACTTTAAAATCAACCCATGAATCTGTTTCCCGAGCTGGGCATATCGCAACTTCGAACAAACCTTAAGGACAAACGCGTATGTAAACTTGTCGGGTCCGGAGAGTCCGAGTAAGCACGAATCATGGTGTTGTAGTAGTATGAATTTGGGGTTTGGAGAGTGGTGAGAATGTGGCGGGCATAAGTGAGGTCACTTGAAGGTGAAAGAGCTGAGAAAGTGAAAAGCTTGCTGAGGTTTTGGGCATGGAGCTGCATGGCCTGACCCATTGTTGATATTTCCATGGCGAAAGCCATTCCGAAAGAGGAAGTAAAGGTGGAAGTGAAGATACGGAGTCTTATAATTTCGCTATCCTCGAGTCCTAAAGTCAAGGTCAGCTTGGCCATGGCAGTCGCTAGCAGCAGCACGCAGCAGCGTCGGAGCAACAACGGACGCAACATCAGCAGACGCAGATGAAGCAGCTATGACGGGCAGCCGTGGGGAGCAGCAGGTGGACTATTTGGGTCGTCACTGGTTGTCGACTGTATTTGACGGAAATGGGGGGTTGACGACGAGGAGATGAAGCAGCGGCCATGGATGTCGAGACGGAGCTCGAAGGTGGTCATTTGGTCATTCATAGCTTGAAGACGATGATGGAGATGGTGTTGGTTGTTTGTTCGAGCTGGGGTCGTGAGGGTGATGAATAATGACGTGTGTGTGTGTGTGCGTTGTGGGGGATAGGCAGGGCAGCCATGGATGGCTTGCTTGGAGTTTGAAGAAGAAGAAAGAAAATGAGGGGGGTGGCGGATGGTTAGTTTTTAGGGTTTTCTTGGTTTTTTTTTGTTTTGTTTTGTTTTATGAAAAATGAAAGAAAAAGGGGGTTTGGGTCTCTTTGGGTTATGGACTGGGTCGACCTAGTTCGAAATGGACTGGGTCGTTTGGGAAGATTGGGTATTTTTTGGGCTTGTGGCTTGAATTTGAAGAAGCGGCCCAATCCGATTTTTCTTTGTATTTTTGCTCTCTTTTCTTCTTTTATTTTTCTAAAACTAAATTCTAAAAATCCTTAAATTATTATTAAGAACTAAAATAAGTTATAAAAGCGCAAATTAACTCCCAATAATAATTAACGCATAATTAAGCATAAAATTGTATATTTGGACATTAAATGCTAAAAATGCAAAAGATGCCAATTTTTGTAATTTTCATTTTTTTGTAAAACAAACTTAATTACTAACAATTGTAGAATTAAATCCTACATGCAAAATGCGACATATTTTTGTATTTTTTATTAATTTAACAAATAAACATGCACAAACAAATACAAATAATTATCCAAAAATATCACAAAATTGCACACCAAGGAAAATCATTTTATTTTTGAATTTTTTGGGAGTAATTCTCATATAGGGCAAAAATCACGTGCTTACATTCAATGCTCCTTCCTTACCGCTCATCTTTAGAATGACGGCCTAATCTCATCTCATACTTTGTGACTTTTGTCCATCCATTGTTGATTCACCTCAATATTGATCTACAATATATAACTGATAACTTGAAACTTCTTACGTAATACTTTGCCCCTAGGGCTTACGTTACCTCAAGGAATATTCAAAGTCATTCCCATAATGGTATTTCATAGTGTCTCAATGTGATTCACCTTATGGAGGTATCCTAATTTCGTGCCACCAGCGAAATCTTTTCTCCTTCTTTTTTTTTTCTTTTTCAAACCATTATTCAAACGAAGGCCCAAACGTCATTCTTTATCTATCACAATTATATCCTCATTTTATTACCAGGTCAACATTTCATTCATTCTGAATGCTAACAAGCTTAGACTCTTTTGAGTTCATTAAGGCTATAGTGAGCTTTGTATAACATAGATAATCCATTAGCTCCCTTCTTTTCATGGGCCTAATCCTGAGGACTAACCTATTCTCGTCACCTTTTCACTCGCTTTTTCTCGTTCTTACATCCTGTCATAAAACTTTGTCTCTTTATTATACTTTAGCTTGCGACCTATACATATCTATTTATACTACTCGTAATCTTCCTTCAACTTGCTTGAATTTCCTTGTGTTATTTTAGAACATCAAGCGAGACATCATATCGTCTCCAACTTTTCTCTATTCTCTTAACTGGATCTCTCAATACTTAGAAACCATAGGCTAGAAGACATGCTACCGCAGATGCCGCTACCATTCCCGGTTATTAGATCCCCGTGCTTATAGCCTTCTATCCGAAGTATGGACTATTCACGATCTTCTACCTTTGAGTATCTTGTACGTTGTTCACCTTTACCTTACTTACCTTAAGATCTCGCATCGTATCTTCTCTCTCTTTAGTGACCTCCCTTCCACCTAGGTGTAATTTACGTCCATAACTTGAAGCTCTATTATAATACTCGCACCTTTGGTATATACACAATCTGGTAGGAGCTTCGTACTGACTTCTTATGGGGCTAGTATTTCTTCTAACTGGCTTCCTTGAGAGCCATTATAGATTATGGTTATTGTATTATTTCTCTTGAACATCTGATATTAAGAGTGATTCTATCATGTTCTCAAGCACAACTTCTATAATTTTTTTCTAGGTCCAATAATCAGACTCCTGATTTACTTGGGTGATGTAATTCTTTAGTTTCCTCTTTCTTCTGATCAGCCTTTATGTAGGCTTAAACTATCTTCCGATATGTGGCTCATGGTATCAGTCATTACCCTAGCCTTTCATGGCATTATAGAATATTCATGATACAATCTTCTAATAATTCAATGCTTTGTCTATACCCTGGGCTCAGTTCTTTCTTTTAACTTATATAGGAGTCTTTCATGGCTGTATGATTATCAACAAATATGCTGCCTAGATAACGCTCCAAAATCTTGAGTGTTTCCATAACGTACTAACTCTAGATCATTGATAGAATAATTCCTTTGGTTCCATTTTAGCTTTCTTTAAATGAGTGCAATTACTTTTCCTGGTTTTTCTACCCCTTGTTGCGTCCATACTTAGCTTATCTTAGTGCCCACACTTGCCAGAGTTTTCATACAACTCATATGATCTCGAATATTACTTTTAATTCTTACTTCTCGTTCATTAGCCATGGTAGGTGCCACTTTCCTTTAAAATGCTTACAATGTTGTTGCGAGATTGTTTTTACATGACCATTTCCTCTTTAGGTTGTTGTGCTTAGGTTGAAGCCTTCTTTCTTAGTCTTCAACTAGTCTTTCGTTGTAGTACTTAGGGAGAACCCCTGATTCTCATAAAGCTGTGAGCTTATTACAGACCTTTTTGATGTCCTTACTTGCCTATAATCATCCGTAGTTGCTTACTTCCATGCCCTTATGCTTGTATGGTTGCTTCTGAACTGATATTTTAACTGCCTTCCCAGTGACACTTTCTTTTATCCCTGTAACACTCATACAGTATCTTTAACTACCCCGACTCTTGTTTGAATATATCTCAAGTATTATAATGATATTCTTCGAGGCTGAACTCTCCGTGTTGGGTTCTACTATGTTTATTTCACATGATCCGATGACTCGTTTGTAACCTCCTATTTAGCCATATCTGGGATCTTCCTAACCAATTACTAACTACTCGTTGGCCTATACTCATATTAATATTCCTCGCAATCTTTCTTGGGTTATTTCCTTTGTCTTAACTTGCGTCTCACACTGGCTCCTTATTTATTAATAACAGCTCGGGCAGGAACCTTTGCTTTCTCTTCTTGATGTCATGCTTGCACAATATTCTTGAATCGTAGCGTATCTGTAAGATTTGGATAAGTGCCATCTCATTCCTTTTTCATTTATCGCATTCTTCCTTTACCATTCCATAGATACTAGAACCATTTAATTCTAACTTAATGCCACATCACTCCATATTCCCCCCTTTAGGGGTGTACTAAGAGCTGAAGCCACGAGGATCTACCTATAGATGTTTTACCTCTTCATCCTTAGCGTCATTTCTCAACATCAATGATCCTTACTCGCCTTGTGGCAATCCGTTTGATCAAGGATGACAAATCCCCTTACTTGCGAGGGTGACACTTAATGTAACTGGTACATACAATCCCTTAAGCTTAACTTTGCTAAAATTGCTTGCTTTAGGGAAGCGTCTTCCTGAATGACCATTCTCTGAATTTCTCAAGAATCTTCTTCTGTTGTCTGTCCTATTATTGCCGGAATGCAATCTGAAATTCTCGTGATGTTGACTATTACCAAATCACTCAGTCCCTAATTCATATTTAGTTTATCTTATTCACCAGCCCACACTGATTTCTATTACTCTGGGTCTAACTTTTCCTTTTGGTAATCGTGCTAGAGTTGTGAATTTATTTCTCGAAATGAGGACATGACTGTATGGTCTATACTCTTTTGTTGTCCTAAGGCCTGTTAGTCCCTTCCTTCACATGACAATAGACTCTGTAATACTATCATTATTTTTTTTGTTTTTCCTACCGTCGTTATCCTTGTATCACACCTTATTCATAATGCTTCCTTATCTCTCTTCTTATTTCCCTACTAATATTTCTGTCAATCACCTTCTTTTGAAAGCTTCAACATGACATTCTTTCGCTTTTAGCTCCCCTTGCTTCATCCATTGGTTCTTCGGGTTGCCAAGCATTTTCGTTCTACTAGGGGTGGGAGCCATACTAAGATAATATTTATCCCTTCAAGGCTTTCAGTGCCTATCTTTGTAGTACTCATATCTAGCCATACTATTTTAGAGTGTACTAGCTGGGTGTCTCATAAAAAGATCTATTAGCAGATTTGCAATATCCTTCAGAATTGTCAACTGACACAAACAATTCATCCATCATATCTTCTTATACTGCTTCTATTAATCCCCATAGGGCATATCTGGAATGGGTGCGACCAATTTTATATACCTCTGTTACTATTAAATATAACTCAAAAAGCTTATGTTCATCTGCCTCAATTATAAATGTTGTTAACCTTCATTAACTGGGTGCCTCGTACCCTTCTTCAGCTTGCTTATTTTGTTTGTTGAAACTTGTATTTATCTTCTTAATCTCTTATTGCCTTTCACCATAAAGATGGATAGTCATTCTTGCCTTAAGGTTTCTTATCAGGAAGCTTACACCTTTCAGTACACCCATGATCTGCTAAAGACCTCACATTTACTTATCGTAGACATCATACAAAAATCCAATTCCTCTGACTCAACTCGTCCACAACTATCTATCTTTCCAACCTTCATTCCGGATGTAGGTATCGTCTTATTACGAATAAAAAAAATTCGGAATTTGAATTCTTATAAGTGAGATTTACCACACGATCTAGAGTAAGAAGAAGGAGTGACAATCCTAAATACCCTGTAGCCACCTGCTTATAAGCGTGGTGCACAACACACCATAAACAAGACTCTACTAGACACGGCTTGTAGACTCCTTGGGACAGAACTGCTCTGATACCACTTTTGTCACGACCTAAACCGATGGGCCACGATGGGCACCCGATACCTTACTCGACCGAGTACCAACGTAACGTATCTTTCTTATTACATTATCATATAAACGTGACATAGAGGCCTAATAGGCCAACATGATCTTTTATAAACATGAAACATAGGCCGACAATGCCGCACATTCTTTCACGTACATGACATATGTATGTCTACAAGCCTCTAAGAGTACATAAATGTCATAAAGGTCGGGACAAAGTCCTGCCATACCAAACAATACACGCTAGATCATACTAACCAAAATCGTAACTCCAAAGCAAATGGAGCGCACCAACAATTCCGCTGAGCTGATAGCCTACTTGGAGGGCTCTCGACCTAGCTATCTGGACCTGCGGGCATGAAACGCAGCGTCCCCAGGCAAAAGGAACATCAGTACGAATAATGTACCGAGTATGTAAGGCACATAAATAAATACATAAGAGACATGGAAGAAATATAGAGTACATGACTCAACCTGTAAGTTTGAATAACTTTGTAAATCATAAATTACTTTTAGCGTCATGCATATGCATATGAATGTCATGTCGTGCATAAGTACATGTTTCATAACATCATCAGCCTATGAGGGCATCTCATTATATCATATTGGCCACTGTGGGCAAAATAATCAACGTATACCAGCTCATAAGGTGGTGGTGCGTATATAACTCCATAACCTTTCCCATATCCCATATACATATATACACGTATATAACGCCGTTTGAATCATATTTCAGTCACTGTGGGCAACATCACCATCATATACCAGCTAATCAGGTGGTGGTGAATATATAATGCCGTAACCTTTTCCCATATCCCATATACATATATTTACATATATACGCGTATATAATGCCATCTGGTCATGGGTCAATGCACATGTATAAATGAGTGAAATGCATGAAAAATACATAATAATCTCGATATTTCTTCCGGATAAACTTTTTCAACTGCGTATTATTCTGAGACACAAGAACAGAAGATAATAATAATTCTCATGGGGAATCAAGAATATAGACACCCCTACTATTTCTATGAATAGAATAATTTATAGAAAATAATGTATTTGCTCGTTTCTTCAGTATAATTTGGACCATGCCAAAAGAAAGAAGGGATGACCTTAACATACCTGGAGTAAGGAAAAATCTGTATAATATTCTTGGCGAGGATTGCACCGTACTCTTTTAGAACCGCAAAATTTGGACGAAATTAAGCTTCTGCTCTTGACGTTACAGTGTATGAACCAAGCAAGAAAATGTTCTTGCTATTGTTTGTTTTCACGTTTTTGGTTCAATATATAATACAAATGTAAATTGTTGATGCTTTTGAAATTTCAATTGAGATTTCTTTTTGGCTAAGAAGTTGAATTATTGAACGAAAATTGTTCTGCCCTTCTCATGTTTTTTGGTTTTAGTATTTTGGAAGACTTTGGTTTTGTTCCTTCACGTTTCTTGCTCAAAGACAAGATGTCTTTTGAAAATTAACCAAGAATCAGATTTTTCAATGTGACTACTATTTCAAGTCCTTCCTTATGAGTCATTATATGACTTTACATGTTACATTGCCACACAAGCATATATGACTATGAGTCATATGCTTGAATGGTGGCATAATGCCATGTGGGGAGTAGGGGTGGGTTATTTTACTAAATTTTTATCCACTTATTAGTTAACCGGGATAATGTCCTGTTATCCGGTAATTAACCAATTACCTGCATAATTTAAAATTACCATAAATTACTTTAAATTCTATTTATTTTTAAAATACTTCATATATACTTTATATATTATACTACCGTGGTCATATGGTACCTTGCATGGTACTATTTCATAATTATCGGGTATTATCGCTCGACCCGTATTTTATTCCAAATTGACCGCCTTTAACGAAAATTGTTTTCTTTAATCTGTGTACCAATTTATCCTTCATAACACTTATTTATCGCTTGTTATAAATAGCATAATCCTTATAATCTCCAAATAACCTTTTACTTGGACTGATGTCAATTACCTTACGACAAATCCAACGTACAATACTACAGGGTGCAATAATAATCCACCGTAATGTAATACTGCTGGGTGCAACACTGTCGTAACTTAATACTGCGAGACGTAATATCGACGTAATATTGCGGGGCGTAACATCATTCCCCCTTTGGAACATTCGTCCTCGAATGTTGGCTAATGCTCTTATCATTTTCGTAACTTATAGCTTTTGTGAATACCTTAATACGCTTCTTGCCATTTAAGCAGTTGCTCAGTGAATAAATCCAAAGTCTAGGGTATTCCCCCCCTTTGGTCTTTTTGCTCATATCATGACCTGTGGTTGAAATCTTCCTAATCTTGCAACTGTTGTTACCTCCTGTCATGCAACCTGTATGACCCTGACTTTGTAAGTGCACTTATGCGATTCATCTTTCCTTTTTCCTTTCATCTTTTAGTCAATATCTAGGCCTTACTTTGTATATACAAAGCTTAATAGGATGCCTCTCTAGGCCTCTATAGGTGTACTGAAGTCCTTTGCTCAATACTTTGTAAAACTTGCGAATATGGCCATATCTCATTTCATAGATCTGGTTACCCATTCATATGACTTTACTGCATTTACATGGGTTATACTATACCATAATTTTTGCCTCAATCTAGCTTTACTGAGGTATGCTTACCAAGCTCCCAGTTACTTTTATTGCCTATCCTTTAGGGATATAAATCTCAGTCCTTTAATGCTCATTCGTTACCGCTCATCTTTAGAATGACGGCCTAATCTCATCTCATACTTTGTGATTTTTGTCCATCCATTGTTGATGCACCTCAATATTGATCTACAATATACAACTGATAACTTGAAACTTCTTACGTAATACTTTGCCCCTAGGGCTTACGTTACCTTAAAGAATATTCGAAGTGATTCCAATAATCGTATTTCATAATGTCTCAATGTGATTCACCTTATGGGGGTATCCTAATTTCGTTCCACCAACAAAATCTTTTCTCCTTCTTTTTTTTTTCTTTTTCAAATCATTAATCAAACGAAGGCCTAAACGTCATTCTTTATCTGTCACAATTATATCCTCATTTAATTACCAGGTCAGAATTTCATTCCTTCTGAATGCTATTAATCTTAGACTCTTTTGAGCTCATTAAGGCTATAGTAAGCTTTGTATAACATAGAGAATCCATTATCTCCCTTGTTTTCATGGGCCTAATCCTGAGGAGTAATCCATTCTCGTCACCTTCTCACTCGCCTTTTCTCGTTCTTACATCCTGTCATAAAACTTTGTCTCTTTACTATACTTTAGCTTGCGATCTATACATATCTATTTATACTACTCGTAATCTTCCTTCAACTTGCTTGAATTTCCTTGTGTTATTTTAGAACATCAAGCGAGACATCATATCGTCTCCAATTTTTCTCTATTCTCATAATTAGATCTCTCAATACTTAGAAACCATAGGCTAGAAGACATGCCGCCGCCGATGCCGCTATCATTCCCGGTTGTTAGATCCTCGTGCTTATAGCCTTCTATCCGATGTATGGACTATTCAAGATCTTCTACCTTTGAGTATCTCGTACGTTGTTCACCTTTACCTTACTTACCTTAAGATCTCGCATAGTGTCTTCTCTCTCTTTCGTGACCTCCCTTCCACCTAGATGTAATTCACATCCATAACTTGAAGCTCTATTATAATACTCGCACCTCTGGTACATACACAATCTAGTAGTAGCTTCATACTGACTTCTTATAAGGCTGGTATTTCTTCTAACTGGCTTCCTTGTAGAGCCAATATATATTATGGTTGTGTTATTTCTCTTGAATATCTGATATTAAGAGTGATTCTGTCATGTTCTCAAGCACAACTTCTATAATTCTTTTCTAGGTCCAATAATCAGACTCCTGATTTACTTGGGTGATGTAATTCTTTAGTTTCCTCTTCCTTTTGATCAGCCTTTACGTAGGCTTAAACTATCTTCCGATCTATGGCTCATGGTATCAGTCATTACCTTAGCCTTTCATGGTGTTATGGAATATTCATGACACAATTTTCTAATAATTCAATCCTTTGTTTATGCCCTAGGCTCAATTCTTTCTTTTAACTTATATCGGAGTCTTCCATGGCTGTATGATTATCAACAAATATGCTACCTAGATAACGCTCCAAAATCTTGAGTGTATCCATAACGTAATAACTCTGGATCATTGATCGAATAATTCCTTTCGTTCTATCTCAGCTTTCTTTAAACGTGTGCAATTACTTTTCCTGGTCTTTCTACCCCTTGTTGCGTCCATACTTAGCTTATCTTAGTGACCACACTTGCGAGAGTTTTCATACAACTCATATGATCTCGAATATTACTTTTAATTCTCACGATCAATTCCTTTCGTTCCATCTCAGCTTTCTTTAAACGTGTGCAATTACTTTTCCTGGTCTTTCTACCCCTTGTTGCGTCCATACTTAGCTTATCTTAGTGCCCACACTTGCGAGAGTTTTCATACAACTCATATGATCTCGAATATTACTTTTAATTCTTACTTCCCATTCATCAGCCACAGTAGGTGACACTTTCCTTTGGAATGCTTACAATATTGTTGAGAGATTGTTATTACATGACCATTTCCTCTTTAGGGTGTTGTGCTTAGGTTGAAGCCTTCTTTCTTATCTTCTCAGCTAGTCTTTCTTTGTAGTACTTAGGGAGAACCCCTGATTCTTGTTAAGGTGTGAGCTTATTACGGACCTTTTTGATGTCTTAACTTGCCTATAATCATACGTAGTTGCATACTTCCATGCCCTTGTGCTTGTATGGTTGCTTCTGAACTGATATTTTGACTACCTTCCCAGTGGCACTTTATTTTATCCCCGTAACACTCATACGATATCTTTAACTACCTCGACTCTTGTTTGAATATATCTCAAGTATTATAATGATATTCTTCGAGGCTGAACTCTCCATGTTGGGTTCTACTATGTTTATCTCACACGATCTGATGACTCGT
Source organism: Nicotiana tabacum (assembly GCF_000715075.1). NCBI lineage: Eukaryota > Viridiplantae > Streptophyta > Magnoliopsida > Solanales > Solanaceae > Nicotiana > Nicotiana tabacum. Next base: position 59,672,757 of record NC_134084.1, on the reverse strand, counting down.
CTGTAACCTCCTGTTTAGCTATAATTGGGATCTTTCTAACCAATTACTAACTACTCGTTGGCCCATTCTCATATTAATATTCCTCGTAATCTTTCTTTGGTTATTTCCTTTGTCTTAACTTATGTCTCACACTGGCTCCTTATTTATTAATAACAGGTCGGGCAGGAACCTTTACTTTCTCTCTTTGACGTCATGCTTGCACAATATTCGTGAATCGTAGCGTATCTGTAAGATTTGGATAAGTGCCATCTCATTCCTTTTTCATTTATCACATTCTTCTTTTACCATTCCGTAGCCACTAGAACCACTTAATTCTGACTTAATGCCACATCACTCCTTATTCCCCCCTTTAGGGGTGTACAAAGAGTTGAAGCCACGAGGATCTACCTATAGATGTTTTATCTCTTCATCCTTAACGTCGTTTCTCAACATCAATGATCCTTACTCGCCTTGCGGCAATCCTTCTGATCAAGGATGGCAAATCCTCTTACTCGCGAGGGTGATACTTAATGTAATTGTTACATACAATCCCTTAAGCTTAACTTTGCTAACATTGCTTGCCTTAGGGAAGCGTCATCCTGAATGACCATTCTCTGAATTTCTCATGAACCTTCTTCTGTTGTCCATCGTATTATTGCCAGAATGCGATCTGAAATTCTCATGATGCTGACTATTACCAAATCACTCAGTCCCTAATTCATATTTAGTTTATCTTATTTACCAGCCCATACTGATTTCTATTACTCTAGGGTCTAACTTTTCCTCTTGGTAATCGCGCTAGAGTTGCGAACTTATTTCTCGAAATGAGGACATGACTGTATGGACTATACTCTTTTGTTTTCTTAAGGCCTGTCAGCCCCTTCCTTCACCTGACTATAGACTTTGTAATACTGTCATTATTTTTTTTGTTTTTCCTACCGTCGTTATCCTTGTATCACACCTTATTCATAATGCTTCCTTATCTCTCTTCTTATTTCCCTGCTAATATTTCTACCTATCACTTTCTTTTGAAAGCTTCAACATGACATTCTTTTGCTTTTAGCTCCCCTTGCTTCATCCATTGGTTCTTCGGGTTGCCAAGAATTTTCGTTCTACTAGGGGTGGGAGTAATACTAAGGTAATATTTATCCCTTCAAGGCTTCCAGTGCCTATCTTTGTAGTACTTATATCTAGCTGTACTATTTTAGAGTGCACCATCTGGGTGTCTCATAAAGAGATCTATTAGCAGATTTGCAATATCCTTCAGAATTGTCAACTGACACAAACAATTCATCCATCATATCTTCTTATACTACTTCTATTAATCCCCATAGGGCATATATGGAATGGGTGCGACCAATTTTATATACCTCTGTTACTATTGAATATAACTCAAAAAGCTTATGTTCATCTGCCTCAATTATAAACGTTGTTAACCTTCATTAACTGGGCGCCTCGTACCCTTCTTCAGCTTGCTTATTTTGTTTGTTGAAACTTGTATTTATCTTCTTAATCTCTTATTGCCTTTCACCATAAAGATGGATAGTCATTCTTGCCTTAAGGTTTCTTATCAGGAAGCTTACACCTTTCAGTACACCCATGATCTGCTAAAGACCTCACATTTACTTATCGTAGACATCATACAAAAATCCAATTCCTCTGACTCAACTCGTCCACAACTATCTATCTTTCCAACCTTCATTCTGTATGTAGGTATCGTCTTATTATGAATAAAAAAAATTCGGAATTTGAATTCTTATAAGTGAGCTTTACCACACGATCTAGAGTAAGAAGAAAGAGTGACAATCCTAAATACCCTGTAGCCACCTACTTATAAGCATAGTGCACGACACACCCATAAACAAGACTCTACTAGACACGGATTGTAGACTCCCTGAGACAGAACTACTCTGATACCACTTTTGTCATGACCCAAACCGATGGGCCGCGATGGGTACCCGATACCTTACTCGATCGAGTACCAACGTAACGTATCTTTCTTATTACATCATCATATAAACATGACATACGGGCCTAATAGGCCAACATGATCTTTTATAAACACGAAACATAGGCCGACAAGGCAGCACAATCTTTCACGTACACGACATATGTATTGTCTACAAGCCTCTAAGAGTACATAAATGTCAGGACAGAGTCCTGCCATACCAAACAATACACGTCTAGATCATACTAACCAAACTCGCAACTCCAAAGCAAAGGGAGCGCACTAACATCTTCCGCTGAGTTGATAACCTACTTAGAGGGTTCTCGACCTATCTATATGGACCTACGGGCATGAAACACAGCGTCCCCAGGCAAAAGGGATGTCAGTACGAATAATGTACCGAGTATGTAAGGCACATAAATAAATACATAAGAGACATGGAAGAAATATTGAGTACATGACTCAACCTATAAGTCTGAATAACTTTATAAATCATAAATTACTTTTAGCGTCATGCATATGCGTATGAATGTCATGTCATACATAGGTACATGTTTCATAACATCATCAGCCTCTGAGGGTATCCCATCATATCATATTGGCCACTATGGGCAAAATCATCAATATATACTAGCTGATCAGGTGGTGGTGTGTATATAACACCATAACCTTTACCATATGCCATATACATATATTTACATATATACACGTATATAATGCCATCTGGTCATGGGTCAATGCACATGTATAAATGAGTGAAATGCATGAAAAATACATAACAATCTCGATATTCCTTTCGGATAAACTTTTTCAACTGCATATTATTCTGAGACCCATGAACGGAAGATAATAATAATTCTCATGGAGAATCAAGTATATAGACACCCCTACTATTTTTATGAATAGAATAATTTATAGAAAATCGTGTATTTGCTCGTTTCTTCAATATAATTTGGACCATGCCAAAAGAAAGAAGGGATGACCTTAACATACCTGGAGTAGGGAAAAATCTGTATAATATTCTTGGGGAGGATTGCACCGTACCCTTTTAGAACCGCAAAATTTGGATGGAATTAAGCTTCTGCTCTTGGTGTTACAGTGTATGAACCAAGCAAGAAAATGTTCTTGCTATTGTTTGTTTTCACATTTTTGGTTCAATACATAATACAAATGTAAATTGTTGATGCTTTTGAAATTTCAATTGAGATTTTTTTTTGGCTAAGAAGTTGAATTATTGAACGAAAATTGTTCTGCCTTTCTCACGTTTTTTGGTTTTAGAATTTTGGAAGACTTTGGTTTTGTTCCTTCACGTTTCTTTCTCAAAGACAAGAGGTCTTTTGAAAATTAACTAAGAATCAGATTTTTCAAAGTGACTACTATTTCAAGTCCTTCCTTATGAGTCATTAAATGACTTTACATGTTACATTGCCACACAAGCATATATGACTATGAGTCAAATGCTTGAATGGTGGCATAATGCCATGTAGAGAGTAGGGGTGGGTTATTTTATTAATTTTTTATCCACTTATTAGTTAATCGGGTAATGTCTTGTTACCCGGTAAATTATCAATTACCTACATAATTTAAAAATTACCACAAATTACTTAAAATTCTATTAAATTTTAAAATACTTCATATATACTTTATATATTATACTACCGTGGCCATACGGTACCTTGCATGGTACTAGTTCATAATTATCGGGTATTATTGCACGAACCGTATTTTATTCCAAATTGACCACCTTTAACGAAACTTATTTTCTTTAATCTGTGTATCCCTTTATCCTTCATAACACTTATTTATCGCGTGTTATAAATAGCATAATCCTTATAATCTCCAAATAATCTTTTACTTGGACTGATGTCAATTACCTTATGACAAATCCAACGTACAATACTATAGGGTGCACCATTGTCGTGACTTAATACTACAAAGCATAAATCCACCGTAATGTAATACTGCTGGGTGCAACACTGTCGTAACTTAATACTGCCAGACGTAATATCGACGTAATATTGCGGGGCGTAACAGTTTTAAAAGAAACGTAGTGTGGAGAGATTTATTAACATTCCCAAACATAGAGGGTTAGCCTCACATACCTTAACTTCTTGCTCTTGAGCGTAATACAACATTCACAAACCCTTCAACTTTAATCTGTATCAATACAAGTCAAAGGGATTTTATATTAGCAATAATACTCATGTTTTGGTCAGTTAGGCATTTTATCAAATACTTTATGGGCATAAAGACTCACAACCCTTATTAATGGTGTTTCTACACCAACAATCCATTCTCTTTCTCCTAAATAAATTCTAAAATCTCAAATTTCTTATAATCAATATCATTCTTCATCACCCATAAGATAAACAACACCCTTAACCAATAATCAACAATCAACAACCCAAACCTATAATCGTTCATGCTTTTAATCAAACCCATCAACTCATATCTCATGAACTTAGAGTTTGTAATAATTAAACCAGTGCTATAATCAATTATAGGATGAAGATATTGCCTTTTAACGTTCAATTCTCTTGAATTCGGGTTTTCTCAACAATGACATCTCGATCAAATATCTAATGATTTGAAGGGTTTATCTGTATTAATAAGGTATTGGAGAAATGAAATTAACTTAGAATCACCATTAGAACTATATAGGGTAAAATATGTTATGTTAAGTGATTGCATAAAGGAGTGACACGTGGAGCCGAATGCAGAAGATAGCCAAAATCGAGGACAACTGTTCCATCTGTTACCAGGAAGAATGGTGTTCATAAAGATGAAATAAATGCCTACCCTCAGTAACATTTAATGGAGAATATTCTACAACATTAGAATATTGCCCGTTATAAAGAATTATTATTCATGCCCGCCGTTACACATTCTTCAATGGCCCTCATAATTGACATTAAAAGAAAGGCATGATCCTAGGACCTTGTTCCTTAGGTGCATCTATAAATAGTGAGCTTTATTATCATTGTAAAGGAGGGAAATATTCTGAAAAAGTTATGCTATAATCTGTTCAAAGCTTATACAATTTTATCTTTTAGCTTTTTGATTACATTGTTGTTATACCCGAAAGCTCTGTTCCCGGAACTACTGTTTCTGCTGTTTCATTATCATCCCAAGGTTAAGTATTTCATATTATTTTAATTCTTCTATTATTTCAGGATCGAATTAATTCACTTTGTTTGAAACCACGTATAAATTTAATTGTACCATTTTACGGGTAAACAGCTTGGCACCCACCGTGGGGCCTAGACAGTTGAGTAATTAAGTTGGTCCTTGCCTCTTTTACTGACCTAGTTTGAATACTTGTTCTTAGCAAAAAATCACAGAAAATGGCGGATAATGGTGTTAACAACACACACAATCTTGAGGCCTAAGGAGACCATCATCAGCATGAGGATTCAATCAGAGATACCCGCAATGAGGGAAATAATGCCATGATGGTCCATGGTAGGCGGTACCCGCGACATGTTCGGGGGGCGACTCCTGATGATGCTAAAGAGGAGCATGTTGTTGAAGTGATAAGAATCTTGCAGGAGCAACAAGAGGTCATTCTAGGTCATCTCACACGGTAGGACAAGGTTATGACAGAACTAAAACAGGTGTTATCGAGTGCTTCCAATAATGCGAACGGACAAGGTCCAGTTCCTCCTGGAGCTCCCACAAATAAAAAAACGTAGAGGATTGAAAACAACACCCCGAGGGGTGAGGTCGGCTTCGATGGGGTCAGGGGGAGCGGTTCTGGTCACAACAACGAGAACGATTCCTTCAAAAGCGAACTCATACAGTTTATGAGGGAAGTAAACGTCCGCATGGACCAAATCCCGATTGCACTACCAGTGCTGAAAGGGCCGGACTCAAAGAAGTACACTCACTTGTCGTACAAACCAAGTGCGACACCAGAATTGATCCCGAAGCGGCTTAAAATGCCCGGTGTGCCGAAATATGATGGGACTTCGGATCCTCAGGAGTACATTGCCGCAAATCAAACAACGTAGAGGATTGACAACAACACCTCGAGGGGTGAAGTCGACTTCGATTAGGCCCGGGGGAGCGGTTCCGATCACAACAACGAGAATGATTCCTTCAAAAACGAACTCTTACGGTTTATGAGGGAATTAAACACCCGCATGCACCAAATTCTAGTTGCACCACCCGTGCTGAAAGGATTGGACTCAAAGAAGTATACTCAGTTGCCGTACAAGCCAAGCGCGACACCAGAATTGATCCCGAAGCGGCTTAAAATGCCCGACATGTCGAAATATGAGGGGACTTCAGACAATCAGGAGTATATTACTGCCTATACAATAGCGGTGAATGGGAACTATTTAACTCCCCACGAGATCGAATCTGTTTTGTTGAAAAAATTCGGAGAGACTCTCACGAGGAGAGCCTTGACTTGATATTCATTGTTACCTGAGCATTCCATAGATTCCTTTGAGATTCTCGCGGATTCTTTCATTAAGGCTCATGCCGGGGCCAGAAAGGTGCAGGCCCGGAAGGCTGACATATTCAAAATTCCACAAGGGGAGTTCGAGTTTCTGCGGGAATTCATAACCTGATTTTAGAAGGAAAGAATGTTGCTCTCGGCTGTTTCGGATGAATGGGCGGCTGAGGCATTCACCAAGGGTTTGAATCTGAGAAGTTCTAATGCCTCCTAAAAGTTGAAGGAGAGCTTGCTCGAATTTCAAGCAATGACATGGGCGAATGTTCACAACTAGTACAAATCGAAGATAAGGATCGAGGATGATCAGCTCGGCTTCCCGACATCGGCTAAAGGTCGGGAGAAGAATAAAGAAAAATTAAAAGGCGATTTTAACACAGACAAGCGATCTTCGAAGGGTCGATTTTTGCCCTATGAACGGGCCGAAGGACGTGGCAGAGGTTTCTGGGTGATTGATGGGTCTGTGAGCTTGAGTGAAATGAGAGAAGAAGAGGAAAGGGAGGTGGTTGAGAGTTTAGAGAAATGATTTAGGATTTCGGGACTGGTCTTTAGGTTTAAGAATGAGAGATAGGATCTGGGCCGCTGGATCTAATGATCAACAGCTTTGATAATTTGGGCATTAAAGAAATTAAAAGGTAAAAAGTTATGGCCATTGGATGGTTGGATTTGGATGGTTGTAATTGAATCTGGGGGACGGGTATTTAAATTAAAAGACAAATTAGAAAATAAGCATGGACAAGTGATCAGATGGATCAATAGCTCAAATGTGGATGTGTTTGTTCTGTGAGTTGAGAGTAAGGGTGATATGGCGCGTTGCGATTTGTGCAGATGGGGTGGCTTGGATCGCCCCAGTGGAGAGATAGGGGCTGTTTGGGTTGGGTAATTATGGACTGGGCCTTGTATTTGGCTAACTATCATTTAAGAGATGGCCATTTTACATTTGATTCAAGAATTACAATTGTGGCCTTTTGGTCTTTTATCCCTTTTGAAATTAAGTTAAATAAACTTAATAACTTTCAATAAATGTGGTAAACATTATAATTGTTAAATACTACTAATTATCATAATTAATTGATTATTTATAAAAATACTTCACTAAGACATTAATTTTAAATTAATGAAATGGTAAACTAATTAACTATTTTAAGAAGTAATTTATTGAATTAATTATAAAACTAACATATAGAAATTATTTTAATAATCCTAAAATAGTAAATATATTTGTAATTACATAATATTAATGCCAAATTATTAATTTTGAAACTAACACTGAATTAATTTGAAGAGATAGGTATTCATTACTAAAAATACTTTGAAAAATAATTATTTTAAATAATTAAGTATAAATAAATTAATTTTAAAAAGGAGGGTAAAAATTGACCGTCAACAAATACCACGGGGCGAACGACCACCGAACTAGGGACTGTCGGCATCTACGTGAAAAGCTGGAGACACTACTGAAAAATGGTCATCTTAGGGAATTCTTAAGCGACCGGGCCAAAAACAATTTCGGTTGCAACCGTGATAACACGGTGCCCTTAAAAACAGGAGAAGCCCCCATGCGCCAGACGATCAACATGATTTTGGGCGGGAGGGGAGGGGGGAGATTAACGGTTTTCTCAGCTGCAAAAAAGATGAAGGTAATAGTAACCCACGTCAAGAGGCTCTAGGAAGTCGTTGAGGATGACATCACTTTCACGGAGGAAGACGCAGATGGATTATTACTACCGCACAACGATGTATTGGTAATTTCTTTAAATGTATTAGATTTTAAATTCAAATGTGTTCTGGTGGATCCAGGAAGTTCGGCCAATATCATACAATGTAGGGTATTGGAGCAAGTCAAACTCACCGGAAGCATCATTCCGGCCACAAAACTCCTCGCTGAGTTCAACCTCTCAAGCGTGACAACCCGAGGAGAGATCATGCTGCACACAAATGCTGAGGGGGTAATGAAGACGACCTTTTTTGAGGTTGTAGACGGTGATATGAGTTAGAACATTATTCTAGGAACACCGTGGTTGCACGAGATGAAAGCCATACCATCAACGTATCATCAGTTGCTGAAATTCCCAACTTCCGAGGGAATTAAACAGATAAAAGGTGAACAACCAGCGACAAGGGTGATGAATGCGATTTCGGTCTCTAGTAGCAAAGGGAAAGAGCATGCAGCATAGCAATTACATGAACTAATGCCTGCTCTCGAGTCCAGTGAAGCTAACCAGGGGGAAGAAACGTTGGAATCTTATTAAGTGCCAAGATAATTCCAGGTACCAGAAGAGACGGAAGCAATGAAGTCCACAGGGGAAGAGCTTGAGCTAATCACATTGTTTGAAGAGTTCTTGGAGAGGAAATTCCACCTGGGTACAGTACTACACCCGAGCTCAGGTATGGATTGATTGAATTTCTTAAGTTTAATGCCGATTATTTTGCGTGGTCGCATGCGGATATGATAGGTATCCCGATGGAAGTGGTCATACACAAGTTAAGCTTGGATCCCAGCATTCCTCCGATAAGATAAAAGAAACGTCCTATTGCCGAGGCCACAAATAAATTCGTCAAAGAGGAGATAACTAGCTTACTTGGTATCGATTTGATCCGAGAGGTAAAGTATCCAGACTGGCTAGCTAACATAGTAGTAGTTCCTAAGAAGAACAAAAAATTCACATGTGCATAGACTATAAGGACTTGAATAAGGCATGCCCAAAAGACTTATTCCCACTGCCAAATATCGATCAAATGATTGATGCGACGGCCAGGCACGAGTTAATGAGTTTAATGCTTACTTAGGGTATAACCAAATTAAGATGAACACAGAGGATCAATAGAAGACTTCGTTGATAACGAATTTCGGCACATATTGCTATAATGTGATGCCCTTCGGGCTAAAAAATGCCGGAACCACTTATCTGCAGCTCATAAATAAGATGTTTGAAAAATAAATAGGAAAAACCATGGAAGTTTATATAGACGATATGCTTGTTAAGTCTTTGAACGCAGGTGATCATCTTAAGCACTTGAAAGCAACTTTTGACATCCTAAGGAAGCATAATATGAAGCTTAATCCCGAGAAGTGCGTGTTCGGGCTCAACTCTGGCAAATTCCTAGGGTTTTTGGCATCACAAAGGGGGATTGAGGTAAACCCCGATAAAATTAAAGCCATTGAAGACATCACAGACCAACTGTCAAGCGTAAAAGAGGTTCAAAGGCTCACAGAGAGACTGGTCACTTTGAGTAGGTTTATTTCTCGGTCATCAGAGAAATGCCACAGTTTCTTCGCACTACTCAAAAGAAGAACAACTTCGAATGGACCCCGGAATACCATCAGGATTTAAGGGATTTGAAAAGATACTTGTCAATCCCTCTGTTACTATCAAAGCCGGAGGAAAGAGAAAAATTATTAATCTACCTAGCAGTCTTGGAGGTAGCATTAAGCATCATTTTAGTCCGTGAGGACGAAGGTATGCAATCTCCCATTTATTACGTTAGTAAAATTTTAACAGGAGCTGAAACTTGCTACCCGCATTTGGAGAAGCTGGCCTTAGCTCTCGTAGTCACCGCTCGAAAACTGAGGCCTTACTTCCAATGTCATCTGATAGTTGTGGTGACCACCGTTCTCTTGCGGAATATCCTACATAAACCCGAACTCTCGGGTAGGTTGTCCAAATGGGCCATCGAAATAAGTGAATTTGACATAGAATATAAACTTAGGACTGCAATTAAGTCACAAGTTTTGGCCGACTTTGTGGCCGGTTTTAGTCCGGGATTGCTGCCTCAGGCAACCAAAGAAGCAGTGATGGTGTCAGAATCGACATCGGGAGTGTAGACCCTATTTATGGATGGATCTTCCAATGTAAAAGGGTCTAGGCTCGGTATAGTGTTGATCACGCCTTTAGGAGAAACCTTAAGGCGGGCCATAAGAACGATTTCTTTAACTAACAACAAAGTAAAGTATAAAGCTTTGATTACAGGACTCAAATTGGATCGGGGACAAGATTCCAATGTCAAAGAAACTAGATGCGACTCGCAGCTGGTGGTAACTCAGGTCTACAAGATCTTCGAAACCAAAGAGGAGCGCATGCAACAATATGTAGTAAAGGTTCAGGCTCTACTTCCTCGATTTCAGGAGTGGTTAATTATGCATATCCCAAGAGAAGACAATGCAGAATAAGATGCATCGGCTAACCTCGTCTTATCAATAGAAATGAAGGGGTCAGATTCCAAGATAGTAGTATAGTTCATGTATTCAGTTCTGTACGCAGATAACTACTATGAGGTGAATACAACTAATTTGGTATGGATTGGACGAATGAGATCATCGATTATCTCGAACACGGAAAATTTCCCGAAGGCTCCAAGGCATCCCGGGCGTTGCACGCTAAAGTAGTGCGATATAGCTTCAAAGGAGGCCAATTGTACATGAAATCTTTCCAAGGCCTGCTGGCCCCATGCTTGGGAGCTTCCAATGCTAATTATGTTATGTGAGAAGTCCACGAAGGGATATGTGGAAATCATTCGGGCGCGGACTCCTCGGTACTAAAATTAGTAAGGGCGAGATACTATTAGCCCCGAATGGAACAAGACACCAAAGCTTTCGTACAAAATTGTGATAAGTGTCAACGCTACGCACCACTGGTACATCAACCAGTAGAAACATTGCACTGAGTTCTGTCTCCATGGTCGTTCATGTAGTGGAGAATGAATATCGTCGAACCACTACCGCCGGCCCTAGCAAGGTAAGATTTCTTTTAATTTTGACTGACTATTTTTCTAAATAGGTTGAAGCGGGTCCTTATCAGAAGATCGGCGAGCGTGAAGTGGTGAATTTCTTGTGGGAAAACATAATTTGCAGATTTGGAATACCAAAAAAGATAGACTGTGATAACATGCCACAATTTATAGGCCCAAAGATCACAAAGTTCCTTGAAGAACTTGAAAATTAAAAGAATCACATCTTCGCCCTATCATCCGAGCACAAATGGTCAAAGCAGAATCAACGAACAAAGTAATTATACAAAATCTCAAAAAGAGATTGGAAGCAACTAAATGTAAATGGCCTGAAGAACTGCCTGGAGTGCTATGGGCATACCAGACCATGGCCAAATCAAGCACATGAGAAACTCCTTTCTCCATTGTGTAGCAGAAGTCTTAATCCCGGTGGAAGTAGGGGAACCTACCTTGAGATATTTCCAGGCAAGTGAAGAAAAAACAACAAAGCAATGTTAGTCAACTTGGAGCTACTCAATGAGCGCAGGGACTTGACACAAATAAGGATGGCAACCCAAAAGTAGAGAATAGAAAGATATTATAATCGAAGAGCCAACCTATGTTATTTCAAAGTGGGAGACTTGGTTCTAAGAAAAGTAACTCAAAACACCCAGGAACTCAACTCAGGAAAGTGATGATAGGCTATAATTGCGTAGTTTAGTCGCATATTACACTCTAATTTACTGCACTTTAATTGAATTTGAGCTTTAATCGCTAGTGTTTTGCACTAATTGTGTGTTTTATGCCTTGTAGGAGTGATTTCGAGCCATGTAAATATTATGGAATGAATTCAAGTTATTTGGAGCTTTAAAGTATGAGTAAAAGCCCAAGGAATTAAGCCGGGATCGTGTTCGGGGATCAATGGATGAACGAACAAAGAATCGAGTAGGCATATTGCGTACTGTATAGTAAAATACACATATCGTTTCTCTCAAAAATCCATTTGATCTCCACAATATGTGGTTGGAAAGATAATTCAAAGGGCTACAACTTTCATATTTTACGTTTTTCCAAAATTCAAAACAGAACAAGGTGAAAAATGCAATACAAGTGCGCGATCGCGCATTGGCCGCAGATGTAAGGCAGAAACTGGCCAAAATCCGAGGCCAAATCCGCGGTTGAATCCGCGGCCGCGGACTTCCTGACCTGGAAAAATGTCCTTTTTTGCGTAGGAGAAGGTATAATTATTTGGACCCGACCCTAATTGGTATATATACATGAAAAAACGGTATTTTGAGCACTTTTGACATACTTTTGACATAATTTAGACCTAAGGAGACTAAGGAGACCGGGGATTCGACCTAAGGAGGCAAGAATACACTAGGATCAAGGCAGAGAATTCTTCTACAAGTTTCTCACTTCCTTCTTCCTATTTCCATTATTGGTTATGAATTCTAGTATTATAGTTATGCATACTATTATGAATAGCTAATTTGTTATCTAGAGTTTTGATAGAAACTTTTGTAGAATGAATTCTTGTTATGTTTTAATTTAATTTAGCTTTTTAATTTATTTATTTGTTCAACTACATGTTTATTTCAGTTGATTGAATGGCCATCGACTGACTGTGCCTATTTATTAAGTGTTGCTTGAGAAAGGATACATATTTAGGTGGTTGTTGAACAACGTCACTCCTAACGTATGTGAGAAATTAGTATAATGGGTTTAAAGGTAGGTTTAGAAATGCCTTGACGTGGTCATAGTGAGCGGTTAGATGAAGCCAACTAGCGTAGTTCGAGAGAATATGTCTAGTAAATTATTGTAGTTGCTCGAGAGAGAATTACGACACCTAAAGTGCTCACGATTAGTAGAGAATACATCGGCGAAATTGTAGGGAACATAGCTGGAAGTAAGGCTGACAAACGGGTCGGGCCTAGTCCTAAACGGGCCTCGTGGGCTGGTCCTAAGTGGGTTAGTCCTATGTGGTCCAGGCTTTGTGGGCTGGGCTTAAACGGTCCCGGGCTTCGTAGGCTTTTGGAGGTAACCGGACCAGGACCGGGACCACAAACTAATGGTCCCGAGCTAAGTGGGCCGGTCCCGGGCCTATGTAGGCCTCACTTATTTTTTAAAAGTTTTTTTTATCTAAGGTAATTTCTTGTAAATTATATAGCTTATATATATTATATATACTATATCTATATCTATAATATATATATATATATATCATGTGTATGTGTGTGTGTGTGTGTCTATATATATATATATATATATGGGCCTAAGTGGGCCTGACTTTTTTTTAAATTTTTTTATCTAAGGCAATTTCTTGTAAATTATATTATATAGTTGTGACTTAAATTTTTTTAATTCAAATTTAAAAGACAAAATATTGGAAAAAGATATTCAAAGGAATGCGTTATAATTTTTATTATTATAACATTAACAAAACATGGCCCAATCATTCTTAGTCTCCCCCCCAATGGAATGAGCACAACCAAGGTGCTAATACCACCATTGAGAAGGAAAGAAACTAATCAAGATGTACAAAAATACAAGTTACATATTAATTTTACATGGCATCTCTTACAAATTTCATAAATCCATCAAGGTTCGGAGGAATTTTTGTTGGTGCTGGCGGAAAAGAAGCGTGTTTCATCACCGCTTCTGGGTGAAGCTACATCTTTCACAAGTTCAACTAGCATTTTTTTGTAAGCTTCGTCTACCTCTGGTTGTGATTCAGCAAGTCCAAAATTTCTTCATTCTGAACGGATCCAATCTCTGAAAAGTACTGATTTTTCCGAGCTCTCCCTCATAGATGCTCTATAATCACCGAGTTGAAGTCTTGCTTGACTGAAAGCGCTCTCCGATGCCACTGTTGAAGCTTGAATGGTTCGGTCCATCCTTGAAAGGATCGGAAAGTGTTGTTCTTTGTCCTTCCACCATTCCAAAAAATTAAATGAGCCGTCGGAATTCACTTCCTCAAGTTCCTGTGACAAATAAACTTCAAGCTCATTTAGTTATGAACAATCACTAGTACTACAACCTTGAGAACCCCTGAAACCGGTCCAAGCAGTAAGTGCTCTTACTCCTGCAGTTCATTTAGATGATTGAGAACTAGAAGAAGAATGAGTTGGAACATTTAGTCTAACATTATCTATTAAATTTGATAAGCACTATAAATAGTTTGAGCATTTGTTTTAATGAGGCTTGTGCATCCGAAAGTGTAGACAAGTTTTATATTTAGCTTTATTTTCTCTCTTATTTGAATAAAAAATGGCCAAACAAGAGATGTTTCCCATTTAGAAGGTTGTCTAGAAAAAGTATGTGTAGTAACAGGGGGGTCAACCGGGGCATCATTTGGATTAGTTGGGTTAACTTCAACAACAGGACTAGTGGGTGATCGTCATCCGGTTGTGTTTCATCGAAATCTATTTCCTGCTCATCTTCTTCATCAATAGTTGGATTACCATAAATAGAATTTATATATTCATCATCTAAGAGTTCACCACCACCAATATTATGCACATATTGACTCTCAGTAAATCGTAATAAAGTATTATCACTATCAAGAATAGCAACAGGTGGAGGGCGGGTGGGGTTTGGGTAGGTGAGCCCGGGGAATTAGAGGAGGAATAGATTGGCCACTGGATTCACCACTCTTGGATTTTCCTTTATTTTTACTAAACATTGTTTTAAGGAATAGGTCATCTTAATAATAATTATACAAAGTAAATAAAACAAACAAAACTATAATATTAAAACTAAAGAGTTGGAACGAGTTTACCGAATTGACGAACAACTTGTTAAAAATTAATTATCATTGAAGACTGAAATTCACCAACTTCACAATTTTTTGCACAAATTGCAATAATAAAGTAACCAATTATAGAAGAAAATTAGAGAGAGATTGATGATTTTATGAGAAAAATGAAAGAATAGGGGGAATGAGGAGGTATTTACAATTAAAAATAGAGAAAAAATGTAATTATTAAAAGTTTGGGGTCAAAACAAAGTTGGAGAGGGGGGTTAAATGGCTATTTTGCAAAGCCCAAACGACTATTTTTGCAGGCCCAACGACCATATTTTAAATGAGCCAACGGTCAGAATTTTTTTTGGATTTTTTTTTAAAAAAATTTAGCCGTTGGGCCCGTTTGGGACCGATTGAACCGACCCACTTATGACCTTGTCCCGGGCCCAAACGGTCCGGTCCTAACGGTCTTTTTGGCTTAACCGGCCCACTTAGCAGCCCACCCCTTGTCCCGGTCCTATCCGGTTAGGTCCGTTTAGGCCCACTACCCTAATGGACTCGCAGACCTGGTTTGGTCCCGGGCCTAACCAGCTCACTTGCTGGCCTTAGCTGAAAGGATTCCGACAATTGGGAAAATCATGACTCTAGACCTCCTTAATTTAGTCTCCAACACTTTGTCTCGTTAGTTGATAATTTTACCGCTTTCTAGTATTTGCTAGTTAATTAGTTAGAAATATAAATCTCAATCTTTATAATTTAGAATGTTGTTCAAACTTGTCTTCTTAGTGATATTAAATAGCTATAGCTAAGACTTAGTTCTCTGTGGGATTCGACTCCGGACTTTTAGACCGGATTATATTTGCAGCGACCGCTTATCCTTTTTAGGACTAGACTTGGGCGTGATTAGGGAAGCTAGGTCCAACATGGGAAGGGCCCTACCGGGTTTCAGCTGTCACCGAGAAAGGTTCAAACGAGTTGTAGAATCATGATGGAGAAAAGCTGCCAAGCAACTAAAATGTGGCGTATCTCAAGAGATATTATTGCAAAAGAATATGACATGTACTGAAAGTATGTGCTGCACTCTTTTTCCCTTCATCCAGTTTTTGTCCCAATTGGGTTTTTCTGGCAAGGGTTTTAACGAGGCAGCAACGGAAAGCATATTACGAAGAAATGTTTCAATAACAACAATAAGACCTTCTAATAACAAGGCACACAAACGAAGAACCGCGTGGACGGTTAGATAATCTTTCGTTGGATAGCGAAATTCCTACTACAAAGTTAAGTTTGCTATCAAACAAAGGTTACTCGACCGTTCACAAGTGCAAACCATTAAGGGATTGCTAGATAGTCTTTGGATCGATAGCATATATTCCTAAGGGGAACTGAAGTTTGTTACCGAACTGAAGATTATCTAGCAATTCATTAGTAGAGTCCTCGAAGGTGCAAAATGTCACAGCCTAAACCGATGGGCCGGAACGGGTACCCGGTACCTTAATTAATCGAGTACCAATGTAATATATCTTTCTTAATATATCATCATATACACATGCATACGAGCCTAATAGGCCAACATGATCCTTTATAAACTCAAAACGTAGGCCGACAAGGCCGTACAATCTTTTATGTACACGACATATGTCTACAAGCCTCTAAGAATACATAAATTTCATAAGGGTCGGGACAGAGTCCCGCCATACCAAACAATACACGTCTAAATCATACTAACCAAACGAGCAACTCCGAAGCAAATGGAGCGCACCAACATCTTTCGTGGAGCTGATAGCCTACTTGGAGGGCTCTCGATCTGTCTATCGGGACCTGCGGGCATGAAACGCAGCGTCCCCAAGCAAAAGGGACGTCAGTACAAATAATGTACTGAGTATGTAAGGCACATAAATAAATATATGAGAGATATGGAAGACATATAGAGTACATGACTCAACCTGTAAGTCTGAATAACTTTGTAAATCATACATTACTTTTAACGTCATGCATATGTGTATGAATGTCATGTCGTGCATAGGTACATATTTCATAATATCATCAGCCTCTGAGGACATCCCATCATATCATATCGGCCACTGTGGGCAAAATCATCATCGTATACCAGCTGATCAGGTGGTGGTGCGTATATAACGCCATAACTTTTCCCATATCCCATATACATATATACATACATATATACGCGTATATAACGCCGTTTGAATCATACTTACATATATATGCGTATATAATGCCGTTTGAATCATATTTCGGCCACTGTGGGCAACATCATCATCATATATCAGTTGATCAGGTGGTGGTGTTTATATAACGCCGTAACCTTTTCCCATTCCATATACATATATTTACATATATACGCGTATATAACGCCATCTGGTCATGGTTCAATGCACATGAATGCAATGCATGAAAAGTACGTCAATAAAATCATTCGGAAGGTCATAAGACCACTTTGCCTCTTGAGCAATATCATAAAGTAACATCTTTTCAACTTTCGTATTTTTCTGAGACCCATGAACAGATGATAAAATATTATGACACATGAGAAGTAAAGAACATAGATATTTATATTACTTCTATGAGTAGAGTCACTTATGGAATTTGTGCATTTTCACGTTTCGTTCATATCGTATGGATCATGCCAAAAGAAAGAAGGGATAGCCTTAACATACCTATTTCTGCGAAATTCTTGAAAGGAATTTATATTTGAATTTGAAATTGGAACAAAATTCTTGACAGAATAAGATGTAATCCGACAAAATTCTTGACTCTGTTCCAACGTTTTTGTTGGATTTGTGTGGAATTTGTATGAAATTGTTTTGGTGAAGCCTTTAATATGCTTCTGTTTCAACGTGTTTGAAAATGAAGTCCAATTTGCAGATTGTATCTTTCTTATTAAATTGCTTCTAAGTTTCAAAAGTTGACTCCAAAGTCTTATTTGCTAAGACTTATCATGTAACCTATATCTTAGTCACATTCCAAATTTAGCCATTTGGCATTAATGACTTACTTAGTCATCTCCCAATGTTGTGGCTTTTTGCCACGTGGGGTGGGGTGGGATTTTAATAATTTTTACCCATTTATTAGTTAACTGGGTAATGTCCTGTTATCTGGTAATTAATTAATTACCCGCATAATTTAAAAATTATCACAAATTACTTAAAATTCTATTTATTTTTAAAATACTTCTTATATACTTTATATATTATACTATCGTGGTCATATGGTACCTTATATGGTACTAGTTCATAATTATCGGATATTATCATTCGACCCGTATTTTATTCCAAATTGGCCACTATCAACGAAACTCGTTTTCTTTAATCCCTGTACCACTTATCCTTCAGAACACATACAATCCTTATAATCTCCAAATAATCTTTTCCTTGGACTGATGTCAATTACCTTACAACAAATTGAACGCACAATACTATAGGGCGCAACATCGTCGTAACTTAATACTGCGAAGTGTAACATCACCATAACGTAATACTGCTGGGTGCAATAATGTCGTAACTTAATACTGTGTGACATACTATCGACGCAATATTGCGGGGCGTAACATCATTCCCCCCATTGGAACATTCATCCTCGAATGTTGACTGATGCTCTTATCTTTTTCGTAAGTTATAGCTCTTATGAATTCCTTAATACTCTTCCTGCCATTTAAGCAGTTGCTCTGTGAATAAATCAAAAGTCTAGGGTATTCCCCCCCTTTAGTCTTTTTTCTCATATCATGACCTGTGGTCGAAATCTTCCTATCTTGCAACTACTGTTACCTCCTATCATGCAGCCTGTATGATCCTGGCTTTGTAAGTGCACTTATGCAATTCATCTTTCCTTTTTCCTTTTATCTTTTAGTCAATCTCTAGGCCTTACTTTGTATATACAAGGCTTAATATGATGCCTCTTTGGGCCTTTATAGGTATGCTGAAGTCCTTTGCTCGATACTTTGTTGAATTCACGAATATTGTCTATCTCATCGCATAGGTCCATTTAGCCATCCGTATGAATTTACTGCAATAACTCTTACTTTAATTTATCATTGCTGAGGCCTGCTACCAAATCCTAGCTTACTCTCGTTGCTTATTCCAGCTTGGGCGACCTATACATATCCATTTATAAACTTTCCTTCAACTTGCTTGCACCGTAGATTCCCTTATGTTATTCTGGAACATCAAGCGAGACATCACATGATCTCCAACTTTTCTCTACTCTCTTAACTAGACCTCTCAGTACTTAGAAACCATAGGCTGGAAGACATGACGCCGGCGATGCTGCTATCATTCCTGGTTATTGGATCCCCAGGCTTATAGCCTTTTATCCGAAGTATGGACTATTCACGATCTTCTGTCTTTGAGTATCTCGTACGTTGTTCACCTTTACCTCCTTAAAATCTCGCAGCGTATCTTCTATCTCTTTCCTGACCTCCCTTATACCTAGGTGTAATTCACGTCCATAACTTGAAGCTCTATTTTAATACTCGCACCTCTGGTACATACACAATCCGGTGGGAGCTTCGTACTGACATCTTGTGAGGCTGGTACTTCTTCTAACTAGATTCCTTGTAGAGCCATTATAGATTATGGTTGTTGTGTTATTTCTCTTGAACATATGATATTAAGAGTGATTCTTGTCATTTTCTCAAGCACAACTTCTATAATTTTTCTAGGTCCAATAATCAGACTTCTGATTTACTTGGGTGATGTAATTCTTTAGTTTCCTCTTCCTTCTGATCAGCCTTTACGTAGGCTTAAGCTATCTTCCGATCTGTGGCTCATGGTATCAGTTATTACCTTAGCCTTTCATGGGCGTTATGGAATATCCATGATACAATCTTTTAACAATTCAATCATTTGTCTATGCTCTGGGCTCAGTTCTTTCTTTTAACTTATATTGGAGTTTTCTATGGCTATATGACTGTCAACAAATATGCTGCCTGGATAATGCTCCAGAATCTTGAGTGTATCCATAACGTACTAACTTTGGATCATTGATCGAATAATTCTTATGTTCCATCTTAGCTTTCTTTCAATGTAAGCTATTACTTTTTCTGGTCATTCTGCCTCCTTGTTGCATCCATACTTAGCTTATCTTAGTGTCCACACTTGCCAGAGTTTTCATACAACTCATATGATCTCGAATATTACTTTTAATTCTTACTTCCCGTTCATTAGCCATGGTAGGTGCCACTTTCCTTTAGAATGCTTACAATGTTATTGCGAGATTGTTATTACACGACCATTTCCTCTTTAGGTCGTTGTGCTTAGATTGAAGCCTTATTTCTTATCTTCTCAGGTAATCTTTCGTTGTAGTACTTAAGGAGAACCCTTGACACTCGTAAAGCTGTGAGCTTATTACGGACCTTTTCGATGTTCTTACTTGCCTATAATCATCCGTTGTTGCTTACTTCCATGCCTTTGTTCTTGTATGGTTGCTTCTAAATTGATATTTTGACTGCCTTCCCAGTGGCACTTTTTTTTATCCCCGTAACACTCATACGGTACCTTTAACTACCCCGACTCTTGATTGAATATATCTCAAGTATTATAATGATATTCTCCGAGGCTGAATTCTCCATGTTGGGTTCTACAATATTTATCTTACACGATCTGATGACTCGTCTGTAACCTCCTGTTTAGCCATAACTGGGATCTTCCTGACCAATTACTAACTACTCGTTGGGCCATTCTCACATCAATATTCCTCGTATTCTTTCTTGGGTTATTTACTTTGTTTTAACTTACGTCTCGCACTGGCTCCGTATTTTTATTAATAACAGCTCGGACAGGAACCTTTACTTCCTCTCCTTGACGTCGTGCTTGCACAATATTCTTGAATCATAGCGTATCTGTAAGATTTGAATAAGTGCCATCTCATTCCTCTTTCATTTACTGCATTCTTCCATTACCATTCCATAGTTAGTAGAACCACTTAATTCTGACTTAATGCCACATCACTCCATATTCCCCACTTTAGGGGTGTACTAAATGCCGAAGCCACGAGGATCTACCTATAGATGTTTTACCTCTTCATCTTTGGCATCGTTTCTCAACATCAATGATCGTTACTCGCCTTGCGGTAATCCTTCTGTACCGAGGATGACAAATTCCCTTACTCGCGAGGGTGACACTTAGCGTAACTGGCACATACAGTCTCTTAAGCTTAACTTTTCTCACATGTCTTGCATCCCGTATTCCCTGTTATATGCTTATTCATGCTTCAATATGTGTACTTGGTGAATTTGAGTCAATTCGGATCGAGTTTGGTAGAAATTGGGACAAATAGTCTCTTTAATGAAGAATTAGTTTGGAAAAGTCAACCGAAAGTTGACTTGTGAGTTAGAGGTCTCGGAATTGATTTCCGATGATTCGTTTAGTTTCGGGGGATGATTTAAGGATTGGTAGCGCGATCGGAAGTGAATTCGGATGTCTGGAGGTCATTTTGAAGTCATTTGACTAAGTATAGAAATTTGAAGGTTTTTGAGAAAAATTCGACCGGAAGTGAAAATTTTGATATCGGAGTCGGAATGCGAATCCGAAAGTTGGGGTAAGTCCGTAATGTCGAATGAGACTTGTGTGCAAAATTTGAAGTCATTCCGAAATGATTTTGGTAAGGTTTGAGACACTTAGTCTCTTTTAAGGAAGCTTAAGTTGGAAAAGTCAACCAAATATTGACTTATGTGTTAGAGAGCTCGAAATGCGAATTTTATGGTTCGGATAGCTTCGTTAGGTGATTTAGGACTTAGGAGTGTGTCCGGAATATTTTTGTGATTACCGGTGTAGAATTAAGCTTGAATTGGCAAAGTTAGTATTTTGGCGAATTCCGGTTGATAGGTGATATTTTGATCCGAGGGCCGGAATGGAATTTTGAGAGTTGCTGTAGCTTCGTTATGTCATTTTGGGCTTGTCTGCAAAATTTGAGGTCATTCGGATGTAGTTTGGTTGGGTTTTTGATTAAAAATGGAATTTGGAAGTTCGTGAGATTCGTAGGCTTAAATCCGATGATGATTTGATGTTTTGATGTTATTTTGTGTGTTTCGAAGGTTGGGACAAGTTTGAATGATATTGTGGGACATGTTGATATAATTGGTTAAGGTCCCGAGGGCCTCGGGTGGATTTCGGAAAGTTAACGGAATGAAATTCGGACCAAAAAGAAAAGAAAAAGCTGCAGAAATTTCTGCTGCAATTTTCTGCAGAAGGTCTTTGGACTGCAATCGTGGAGCGTACTTCGGAAGCATATATCTTTTGATCTACAAGAAATTTTGAGATAGTTCAAAAATGAAAGTTGTAGCACTTCATGTCTAGTTTCCAGAAATCTAAATAAATCGTAATTTGGACATCTGTAGGGAATGTTACGGTCGATTGAATATGACTGGTAGAGCTCGTTCTCCAGAATTTTCTGATTTCGGGGAGCCTACTTTAGAAGCTCATATCTCGGGATATATAAAGGGTTATATGGTGTACAACCTATCAAATTAAAGATCTTCGAGTCTAGTTTCTAAATATTCAAACTGTTTGTCATTTGGATATTTATACAAGACGTTATGGGTGTTTAAACAGAAGGTGTCCGACAAGGAAAATCTTTAATAGGATGTACAACTTGTATAGCATAAGTGCAAGGTACAACTCGACGAAGCACGGACAGATTCTTTTAAACACGGATTTGGCTTATTTCTTTCATTTCTTTCATTTGGCTTGGATTATTTTGGAGAGAATTTCAAGGGGGATTTAATCAAGCATCAAAGGTGAGTTGTTTCTACTTATTTCCAAGTTAAATACATGGATTAGAGTTGAAAACTCAAGTAATTTATGGACAAAAATGGTGGTTTAGGGCTTGAAACTTAAAAGAATTAAATGGTGATTTGAGGGGTCAAATGAAATCCGATTTTTGTGAATTTGGTATGTATAGACTCGTGGAGAGATAAGGGTCGTATTGATGTAAAAATTTCTGAATTTCGAGACGTGGGCCCGGGGCTCGAGTTTTGCTAATTTCGTGATTTTCGACATTTTTCGAGTCTTTTCGATTGGGTTATATTCCCTTAGCCTATTGTAACGTATTCGTTGTGGTTTTGACTAGATTCGACGCGCGAAGAGGTCGATTCAAGAGGAAAGGGCATTGCGGACTAGTCTACGACCGGTTAGAGGTGAGTAATAGATGTAAATGCTGTTCTGAGGGTTTGAAACCCCGGACTTTCACATCGTAACACTATATTGAGGCATGACACGCACTCCATGGTGAGTGCGGGGTCGGATACTATTGGGGATTGTGACTTGGTCCATCCCGTGTGATGTTTATACTATACTGGTGATTGATACACACACTTTATTGATATTACTAGGCTTGATGCCATGTTTGGGGCCTTGTGCCGACTTGAAAAATCCTTCGAGGATTTACATTACTGCTTAGCATGATTTGCATATCATTTAATTTCAGTCCAAGGTTTTAAATGCTGCCTTGCAAACTTAGCCATAATTCTAAGTGTTGAAAACTTAAATGACATTTTAAATGTATTTCGGGCTGGGAACTTCTACTTTGTAAATGCCCAAGGGGCTTACTATATTATTTTCTGGACGGATTATAAAGTGACTTGAAACAGTGGCAACAATGACACCGTATGTTATATTTGAAACAGTGGCAACAATGACACAGTAATATATACTTGGAACAGTGGTAACAATGACACTATAATATATACTTGGAACAGTGGTAACAATGGCACTGTATGATATAAATTGGTCAGGTAACAATGGCTGACCGGTCAGGTAACAATGACTGACCAAGATATTGCGCTTGGGCTGTAGGAGCCCCTCCGGAGTCTGTACACACCCCCAGTGAGCGCCGTCGATGATAAATAAATATGGATGGCTCGGGCTGCACGCCGCAGTGGGTACTGGAATGTACCATCATATGCATTGCATTGCATTCATGTATTTGCCTTTATACTGTTGTTTAGCTGTTCAGTTCCATATGTTGCTGTATATTTAGATTTTAGCTTACTTTGTGTATATACTGGATTTTCTTATCTTCGGACTGTAGTTACTTTTACTACTCACTGGGTCGGAGTACTCACTTTACTCCCTGCACCTTGTGTGCAGATCCAGGGCAGTCTCAGGCATAGTAGATCTAGTTGATCAACGGATTCCAGCATTTCGGGAGTATCAAGGTAGCTGCACAGCGTTCGCAGCATTGATTTCTTCCCTCCTATCCTATCCTTTTTATTTCTGCATTATCAGACTTTGGATACACTATGTATTAGGGTGATATTTTGTATTGTAGAGGCTCATATTCGTGACACCGGGTCCTAGAGAGATCATGTCGTGTATTTTGTTAAACTCTACAGTACTCTGATCGTGAATTAATTGATATTTCCATCCGCTATTTTTGACAAATTGGGTTAAGTGTGACTAATAGTCGGGCTTTCCTAGTAGTGTGTTGGGCGCCATCGCGACCGAGATTTGGGTCGTGACAAGTTGGTATCAAAGCCTAGGTTAGTTGGTCTCACGAGTCATGAGCCGGTTTAGTAGAGTCACACGGATCGGTACGGAGACGTCTGTACTTTTCCTCGGGAGGCTGCAGAACCTTTAGGAAATTTTCATATTCTTGGAATTCTTATCGTGCGACTTTGTTGATCCAAAAAAAAAACCTGAATTTTGCTGTTCTATTCTCTCGCAGATGGCGAGAACACGAGCTAATGGACAGGACGGACGACCACCATTGCCACCTACTGAGGCCACCAGAGGCCGTGGGCGTGGTCGTGGTCGAGGCAGAGCCGCAGGGGCAGCACCTGCTGACCCACCAGTTGCCCCGGCACAGGATCAGGCTCCAGCTGCAGAGATTCTAACAGCACATGCTCAGGCACCAGCTATGCCTATTGTTACTCCGGGTCTTCAGGAGGCCTTAGCACAGATCTTATCAGTTTGCACTGGCCTGGCTCAGGTAGTTTCAGCTACCACTGCAGCAGTTACTTCACAGGTAGGGGAGGCAGTCAGACCCCCGCTGCTCGCACACCTGAGCCGGTAGTGCAGGGATTACAGACCCCAGAGGCACCACCAGTACATCAGGTTGCCCCAGTTCAGCCGGTTGCCTCGGTTCAGGAGGTTATGGTCCCAGTTATGCCAGACGATGAGCAGCGTCGTCTTGAGAGATTCAGCAGACTTGCACCTCCTCCTTTCAGTGGTGCTCAGGGCGAGGATGCCCAAGGTTTTCTTGACAAGTGTAGACGCATGCTGCGGACAGCAGGGATCTTGGAGACTAGCGGTGTATCCTTTACTACCTTTCAGTTCTCAGGTGCAGCCTTCACTTGGTGGGAGACATATGAGTGGCGTAGGCCGGTAGGTTCAGCGCCCTTGTCATGGAAGGAGTTCTCCACTCTCTTTCTGGAGAAGTGGGTACCGCGATCTCAGAGAGAGGAGCGGCGCAGGCAGTTTGAGTATCTTCATCAGGGAGATATGACCGTATCTCAGTACGAGGTGAGGTTTTCAGAGTTAGCTCGTTATGCTCCATGGATGGTCCGGATTGATCGGGAAAGGATTAGGAGGTTCGTGGATGGGCTCATTTATCCCATCCGTATCCTGATGGCTCGAGAGAGGATTCTGAGCCATACTTTTGAGGATGCAGTCGATATTGCTCGAGATATTGAGGCAGATCATCGTTAGGAGAGAGAGGAGCGGGAGGCCAAGAGGCCTCGTGGATCAGGTAGTTTTAGTGGTGCTCCGTCTAGGAGCGAGTTTCAGCAGAGCAGGGGTCGTTCTTATAGGCCTCATCAGTCGGCTCGTTCCGAGTATCGAGGGGCATCTTCAGGCCGTGGTCATCAGGGATTTCAGCAGGGTCAGTCTTCTTTGGGTGCCCTTCCAGCACAGAGTTCATCACATGCTCCTTCAGTCCAGGGTTCTTCGGCGCCGAGTGCATCAGCTAGTCACTTTGGTGTGAGGGGTTCCCTTCAGTTCCCTTATCCAGCGTCGGGTAGTTGTTACGAGTGTGGAGAGTTTGGTCATATGAAGAGGCATTGTCCTCGGCTTCGTGGCAGTCAGTCTCAGCAGAGGGGCCAGTCCTCATCTTCTGCACCATTTACTTCAGCACCCACTCAGTCAGCTAGGGGTGAGGGTTAGGAAGCTAGAGGTCGCCCCAGAGGGGGAGGTCGATCGGGCAGTGGTCAGGCTCGGTTTTATGCTATCCCAGACAGGACAGATGCTCTTGCGTCAGATGCTGTTATCACAGGTATTATCTCAGTCTGCCACACAGATGCCTCTGTCTTATTTGATCCCGGATCCACCTATTCTTATGTGTCTTCATATTTTGCTCGTTATTTGAGTATACCCCGGGAGTCTCTTGCTTTACCTGTTCATGTGTCTACCCCGGTGGGCGATACTGTTATTGTGGATCGTGTGTATCGGTCGTGTATTGTGACTATTAGGGGTCTGGAGACCCGAGTTGATCTATTGCTGTTGAGAATGGTAGATTTTGATATTATTCTGGGCATGGACTGGCTATCTCCGTGTCATGCTATTCTAGACTGTCATGCTAAGACAATTACTTTGGCTATTCCGGGTGTTCCGAGGATCGAGTGGCGTGGTATGACTGATTATGTTCCTAGTAGAGTAATTTCTTTCTTGAAAGCCCAACGTATGGTTGGGAAAGGCTGTTTATCATATTTGGCCTTCGTGCGTGATGTGGGAGCTGAGACTTCCAGTATTGATTCTGTCCCAGTTGTGAGGGACTTTCCTGATGTATTTCTTGCAGACCTGCCGGGCATGCCACCGGACCGGGATATTGATTTTGGTATTGACCTAGTGCCGGGTACTTAGCCCATTTCTATTCCGCCATACCGCATGGCACCAGCGGAGCTAAAAGAATTGAAAGAGCAGCTTCAGGAACTCCTAGAAAAGGGGTTTATTCGGCCTAGTGTGTCCCCGTGGGGTGCACCTGTGTTATTTGTGAAAAAGAAAGATGGCACAATGAGAATGTGCATTGATTATAGGCAGTTGAACAAGGTAACAGTGAAAAACAAGTATCCTTTGCCTCGCATTGATGACTTATTTGATCAGCTTCAGGGAGCGAGGGTGTTTTCTAAGATCGACCTTCGTTCGGGTTATCACCAGTTGAAGATCAGGGATTCAGATATTCCTAAGACTGCCTTCAGGACTAGATATGGCCACTATAAGTTTCTAGTCATGTCTTTTGGGCTGACCAATGCCCCAGCAACGTTCATGCATCTAATGAACAGTGTATTTCGGCCGTATCTGGATTCTTTTGTCATTGTATTCATTGATGATATTCTGGTATACTCGCATACCCAGGAGGAGCACGCCCAACATTTGCGTGTAGTGTTGCAGAGATTGAGGGAGGAGAAACTTTATGCTAAATTCTCCAAGTGTGAGTTTTGGCTAAGTTCTGTGGCATTCTTGGAACATATAGTGTCCAGCGAGGGTATTCAGGTTGATCCAAGGAAGATAGAAGCAGTGCAGAGTTGGTCTAGACCGTCCTCAGCCACAGAGATCCGGAGTTTTCTTGGGCTGGCAGGCTATTATCGCCGGTTTGTTCAGGGATTTTCATCCATCGCATCGCCCTTGACCAAGTTGACTCAGAAAGGTGCTCCATTTGTATGGTCAGACGAGTGCGAGGAGAGCTTTTACAAGCTCAAGTCACTTTTGACCACAGCTCCAGTGTTGGTGTTACCATCAGCTGCAGGTTCATACACGGTATATTGCGATGCTTCCAGAGTTGGGATTGGTTGTGTGCTAATGCAGGAGGGTAGAGTTATCGCTTATGCTTCGCGTCAGTTGAAGCCCCATGAGAAGAACTATCCTGTTCATGATTTAGAGTTGGCTGCTATAGTTCATGCCTTGAAGATTTGGAGGCACTATTTGTACGGCATATCTTGTGAGGTATTCACTGATCATCGTAGTCTTCAACATTTATTTAAGCAAAAAGATCTTAATTTGAGGCAGCGGAGATGGCTTGAGTTGCTTAAAGACTATGATATTACTATTCTGTATCATCCGGGTAAGGCCAATGTAGTGGCCGATGCTTTGATCCGAAAGGCAATCAGTATGGGGAGTTTGGCTTACATTCCAGTTGGGGAGAGACCTCTTGCAGTTGATGTTCAGGCTTTGGCCAATCAGATGGTGCGGCTAGATATTTCTGAGCCTAGCCGAGTGTTGGCGAGTGTGATTTCTCGATCTTCCTTATATGATCGCATCAGAGAGCACCAGTATGATGAACCACATTTGCTTGACCTTAGAGATCGGGTTCAGCGAGGTGATGCCAGAGATGTGGCTATAGGTGATGATGGTGTATTGAGGATGCAGGGCCGTATTTATGTGCCCGATATTGATGGACTTAGAGATTTGATTCTTGAGGAGGCCCACAGTTCGCGGTATTCCATCCATCCGGGTGCCGTGAAGATGTATCAGGACTTGAGACATCATTACTGGTGGAGGAGAATGAAGAAAGACATTGTGGGATATGTGGCTCAGTGTCTCAACTGTCAGCAGGTGAAATATGAGCATCAGAGGCCTGGCGGTTTGCTACAGCAGATGGTTATTCCTGAGTGGAAATGGGAGAGAGTTACAATAGACTTCGTGACTGGTCTTCCTCAGACTTTGAAGAAGTTTGATTCGATTTGGGTCGTTGTGGATCGACTGACTAAGTCAGCGCATTTCATTCCAGTATGTACTACATACTCCTCGGAGCGGTTGGCGAGAATCTTTATTCAGGAGATTGTGCGGTTGCATGGTGTTCCAGTTTCCATCGTTTCGGATAGAGGTACTCAGTTCACTTCTCAGTTTTGGAGGACTTTTCATCACAAGTTGGGTACTCAGGTGGAGCTGAGTTCAACATTTCATCCTCAGACGGACGGACAGTCCGAGCGTACTATTCAGATATTGGAGGATATGTTGCGTGCTTGTGTGATAGATTTTGGAGGTTCTTGGGTTGAATTTTTACCACTTGCAGAGTTTGCCTACAACAACAGCTATCAGTCCAGTATTCAGATGGCACCGTATGAGGCCTTATATAGGAGGCGGTGTAGATCTCCATTTGGTTGGTTCGAGCCCGGCGAGGCTAGGTTGTTGGGGACGGATTTGGTCCAGGATGCCTCAGAAAAGGTGAAGGTGATTCAGGAAAGACTTCGCACAGCTCAGTCGCGTCAGAAGAGTTATGCGGACCGGAAGGTCCGGGATGTGTCATTCATGGCGGGTGAGAAGGTTTTGCTGAAGGTTTCACCCATGAAGGGTGTTATGAGATTTGGAAAGAAAGGAAAGCTAAGTCCACGATTTATTGGACCTTTTGAAATACTTAGGAATGTTGGAGAGGTGGCCTATATGCTTGCCTTGCCACCTAGTTTGTCGGGTGTTCACCCGATATTCCATGTTTCTATGCTCCGAAAGTATGTTGGGGACCCATCTCATATATTGGATTTCAGTACAGTACAACTAGGGGAAGATTTAACTTATGATGTGGAGCCAGTGGCTATTTTGGGTCGACAGGTTCGAAAATTGAGGTCGAAGATATAGCATCAGTGAAAGTACAATGGAAAAATCGGCCCGTGGAGGAGGCTACTTGGGAGACCGAGCAAGAGATGCGGAGCAGATACCCACACCTATTTGAAACTCCAGGTATGTTTCTTAACTCGCTCGAGGACGAGCATTTGTTTTAGGTCGGGAGAATGTGACGGCCCGACCCGTCGCCTCCTTTAATTCCATCCCGTATTCCCCGTTATATGCTTATTCATGCTTCAATATGTGTACTTGGTGAATTTGAGTCAATTCGGATCGAGTTTGGTAGAAATTGGGACAAATAGTCTCTTTAATGAAGAATTAGTTTGGAAAAGTCAACTGGAAGTTGACTTCTGAGTTAGAGGTCTCGGAATTGATTTCCGATGATTCGGTTAGTTTCGGGGGATGTTTAAGGATTGGTAGCACCGATCGGAAGTGAATTCGGATGTCCGGAGGTCATTTTGAAGTCATTTGGCTAAGTATAGAAATTTGAAGGTTTTTGAGAAAAATTCGACCGGAAGTGAAAATTTGATATCAGAGTCGGAATGCGAATCCGAAAGTTGGGGCAAGTCCGTAATGTCGAATGTGACTTGTGTGCAAAATTTGAAGTCATTCCGGAATGATTTTGGTAAGGTTTGAGACACTTAGTCTCTTTTAAGGAAGCTTAAGTTGGAAAAGTCAACCGAATATTGACTTATGTGTTAGAGAGCTCGAAATGCGAATTTTATGGTTCGAATAGCTTCGTTAGGTGATTTAGGACTTAGGAGTATGTCCGGAATATTTTTGTGATTACCGGTGTAGAATTAAGCTTGAATTGACAAAGTTAGTATTTTGGCGAATTCCGGTTGATAGGTGAGATTTTGATCCGAGGGTCGGAATGGAATTTTGAGAGTTGCTGTAGCTTCGTTATGTCATTTTGGACTTGTCTGCAAAATTTGAGGTCATTCGGATGTGGTTTAGTTGGGTTTTGATCAAAAATGGAATTTGGAAGTTCGTGAGATTCATAGGCTTAAATCCGATGATGATTTGATGTTTTGATGTTATTTTGGGTGTTTCGAAGGTTGGGACAAGTTTGAATGATATTGTGGGACATGTTGATATAATTGGTTAAGGTCCCGAGGGCCTCGGGTGGATTTCGGAAGGTTAACGGAATGAAATTCGGACCAAAAAGAAAAGAAAAAGCTGCAGAAATTTCTGCTGCAATTTTCTGCAGAAGGTCTTTGGACTGCAATCGTGGAGCGTATTTCGGAGGCCTATATCTTTCGATCTATAAGGAATTTTGAGATGCTTCAAAAACGAAAGTTGTAGCCCTTCATGTATAGTTTCCAGAAAGCTAAAGAAATCGTAATTTGGACATCTGTAGGGAATGTTACGGTCGATTGAATATGACTGGTGGAGCTCGTTCTCCAGAATTTTCTGATTTCGGGGAGCCTACTTTAGAAGCTCATATCTCGGGATATATAAAAAGTTATATGGTGTACAACCTATAAAATTAAATATCTTCGAGTCTAGTTTCTAAATCTTCAAACCGTTTGTCATTTGGATATTTATACAAGACGTTATGGGTGTTTAAACAGAAGGTGTCCGACAAGGAAATTTTTTAATAGGATGTACAACTTGTATAGCACAAGTGCAAGATACAACTCGACGAAGCACGGGCAGATTCTTTTAAACATGGATTTGGCTTATTTCTTTCATTTCTTTCATTTGGCTTGGATTATTTTGTAGAGAATTTCAAGGGAGATTTCATCAAGCATCAAAGGTGAGTTGTTTCTACTTATTTCCAAGTTAAATACATGGATTAGAGTTGAAAACTCAAGTAATTTATGGACAAAAATGGTGGTTTAGGGCTTGAAACTTAAGAGAATTAAATGGTGATTTGAGGGGTCAAATGAACTCCGATTTTTGTGAATTTGGTATGTATAGACTCATGGAGAGATAAGGGTCGTATTGATGTAAAAATTTCTGAATTTCGAGATGTGGGCCCGGGGCTCGAGTTTTGCTAATTTCGTGATTTTCGACATTTTTCGAGTCTTTTCGATTGGGTTATATTCCCTTAGCCTATTGTAACGTATTCGTTGTGGTTTTGACTAGATTCGACGCGCGAAGAGGTCAATTCAAGAGGAAAGGGCATTGCGGACTAGTCTACGACCGGTTAGAGGTGAGTAATAGATGTAAATGCTGTTATGAGGGTTTGAAACCCCAGACTTTCACATCGTAACGCTCTATTGAGGCGTGACACGCACTCCATGGTGAGTGCGGGGTCGAATACTATTGAGGATTGTGACTTGGTCCATCCCGTGTGATGTTTATACTATACTGGTGATTGATACACACACTTTATTGATATTACTGGGCTTGATGCCATGTTTGGGGCCTTGTGCCGACTTGAAAAATCCTTCGAGGATTTACATTATTGCTTAGCATGATTTGCATATCATTTAATTTCAGTCCAAGGTTTTAAATGCTGCCTTGCAAACTCAGCCATAATTCTAAGTGTTGAAAACTTAAAAGACATTTTAAATGTATTTCGGGCAGGGAACTTCTACTTTGTAAATGCCCAAGGGGCTTACTATATTATTTTCTGGATAGATTATAAAGTGACTTGAAACAGTGGCAACAATGACACCGTATGTTATACTTGAAACAGTGGTAACAATGACACTGTAATATATACTTGGAATAGTGGTAACAATGACACTGTAATATATACTTGGAACAGTGGTAACAATGGCACTGTGTGATATAAGTTGGTCAGGTAACAATGGCTGACCAGTCAGGTAACAATGACTGACCAAGATATTGTGCTTGGGCCGTAGGAGCCCCTCCAGAGTCTGTACACACCCCCAGTGAGCGCCGCCGATGATAAATAAATATGGATGGCTCGGGCTGCACGCCGCAGTGGGTACTGGAATGTACCATCATATGCATTGCATTGCATTCATGTATTTGCCTTTATACTGTTGTTTAGCTGTTCAGTTCCATATGTTGCTGTATATTTAGATTTTAGCTTACTTTGTGTATATACTGGATTTTCTTATCTTCGGACTGTAGTTACTTTTGCTACTCACTGGGTCGGAGTACTCACTTTACTCCATGCACCTTGTGTGCAGATCCAGGGCAGTCTCAGGCATAGTAGATCTAGTTGATCAACGGATTCCAGCATTTCGGGAGTATCAAGGTAGCTGCACAGCGTTCGCAGCATTGATTTCTTCCCTCCTATCCTATCCTTTTTATTTCTGCATTATCAGACTTTGGATACACTATGTATTAGGGTGATATTTTGTATTCTAGAGGCTCATATTCGTGACACCGGGTCCTAGAGAGATCATGTTCGTGTATTTTGTTAAACTCTTCAGTACTTTGATCGTGAATTAATTGATATTTCCATCCGCTATTTTTGACAAATTGGGTTAAGTGTGACTAATAGTCGGGCTTGCCTAGTAGTGTGTTGGGCGCCATCACGACCGGGATTTGGGTCGTGACAATACAGTCTCTTAAGCTTAACTTTTCTCACATTGCTTGCTCTAGGGAAGCGTCTCCCTAAATGACCATTCTCTGAATTCATCGTGAATCTTCTTCTGTGGTCCATTCTATTACTGCCGAAACAAAATCTGAAATTACCATGATGTCGAGTACTTTCGAATCATTCAGTACCTAATTCATATTTAGTTTATCTTGTTTACCAGTCCATACTGATTTCTATTACTCTGGGGATTAACTCTCCCCGCTGGTAGTCGTGTTGGAGTCACAAACTTGTTTCTCAAAATGAGGATATAACCTTATGGCCTATACTCTTTTGTTGTCTTAAGTCCCATCACCTTTTGTCTCTTCCTTCATTTGACTATAGGTTCTGTAACACTCTACCGTTTTTATCCATGTATCACACCTTATTCATAATGCTTCCTTATCTCTCTTCTCATTACTCTGCTAATAATTCTGTATATCCCTTTTCTTGTGAAAACTTCAATACGACATTCTTTCACTTTTAGATTTCCTTTTCTCCATCTAGTGGCTCTTCAAGTTGCTTAACATTCTCGCTTTACTAGGGATACGAGTCACACTAAGGTAATATTTATCCCTTCAAGGCTTATAGTGCATGTCTTTGTAGTACTCATATCTGGCTGCACTATTTTAGAGTGCACCATCTAGGTGTCTCATAAAGAGATCTATTAGCACATTTGCAATATCCTTCGGAAATGTCAACTGACGCAATCAATTCATCCATCATATCTTCTTATACTACATTTGTTAACCCCTATAGGACATATCTGGAAGGGGTGCGACAAATTGTATATACCTCTGTTACTATTGAATATAACTCAAAAAGCTTATGTTCCTCTGCCTCAATTATAAACGTTGTTAGCCTTCATTAACTGGGTACCTCGTACCCTTTTTCACCTTGCTCCTTTTACTTGCTGAAACTTGTATTTATCTTCTTAATCTCTCATTGTCTTTCACCATAAAGATGGATAGACATTCTTACCTTAAGGCTTCTTATCAGGAAGCTTACACCTTTCAGTACACCCATAATCTGCTAAAGACCTCACATTTACTTATCGTAGGCATCATAAAAAAATCCAATTCCTCTTACTTAGCTTTTCCACAACAATCTCTCTTTCCAACCTTCTTTCGGATATAGGCATCGTCTTATTACGAATAAAATAGAATTTCAGAACTTGGATTCTTATAAGTGAGCTCTACCACACGATCTAGAGTAAGAACAAAGAGTGACAATCCTAAATGCCCTGTAGCCTCCTGCTTATAAGTGTGGTGCACGACACACCCATAAACAAGACTCTACTAGACACGGCTTGTAGACTCCCTAGGACAGAACTGCTCTGATACCACTTTTGTCACGACCCAAACCGATGGGCCGCGACGGGCACCCGGTACCTTACTCAACCGAGTACCAATGTAACGTATCTTTCTTATTACATCATCATATACACGTGACATACGGGCCTAATAGGCCAACATAATCATTTATAAACTCAAAACATAGGCTGGCAAGGCCGTACAATCTTTCATGTACACGACATATGTCTATAAGCCTCTAAGAATACATAAATGTCATAAGGGTCGGGACAGAGTCCCGCCATACCAAACAATACACGTCTAAATCATACTAACCAAATGAGCAACTCCGAAGCAAATGGAGCGCACCAATATCTTTCGCGGAGCTGATAGCCTACTTGGAGGGCTCTCGATCTGTCTATCGGGACCTGCGGGCATGAAACGCAGTGTCCCCAAGAAAAAGGGACGTCAGTACGAATAATGTACTGAGTATGTAAGGCACATAAATAAATACATGAGAGATATGGAAGACATATAGAGTACATGACTCAACCTGTAAGTCTGAATAACTTTGTAAATCATAAATTACTTTTAACGTCATGCATATGCGTATGAATGTCATGTCGTGCATAGGTATATATTTCATAATATCATCAGCCTCTGAGGGCATCCCATCATATCATATCGGCCACTGTAGGCAAAATCATCATCGTATACCAGCTGATCAGGTGGTGGTGCGTATATAACGCCATAACCTTTCCCATATCCCATATACATATATACATACATATATACGCGTATATAACGCCGTTTGAATCATATTTCGGCCACTGTGGGCAACATCATCATCATATACCAGCTGATCAGGTGGTGGTATGTATATAACGCCGTAATCTTTTCCCATTCCATATACATATATTTACATATATACGTGTATATAACGCCATCTGGTCATGGGTCAATGTACATGAATGCAATGCATGAAAAATATATAAATAAAATCATTCGGAAGGTCATAAGACCACTTTGCCTCTTGAGCAATATCATAAAGTAACATCTTTTCAACTTTCGTATTTTTCTGAGACCCATGAACAGATGATAAAATATTATGACACATGAGAATTAAAGAACATAGATATTTCTGATACTTCTATGAATAGAGTCATTTATGGAATTTGTGCATTTTCACGTTTCATAATTATACTATCGTGGTCATATGGTACCTTATATGGTACTAGTTCATAATTATCGGGTATTATCATTCAGCCCGTATTTTATTCCAAATTGGCCACTATCAACGAAACTCGTTTTCTTTAATCTCTGTACCACTTATCCTTCAGAACACATACAATCCTTATAATCTCCAAATAATCTTTTCCTTGGACTGATGTCAATTACCTTACACCAAATTGAACGCACAATACTATAGGGCGCAACATCGTCGTAACTTAATACTGCTAAGTGTAACATCACCATAACGTAATACTGCTGGGTGCAATAATATCGTAACTTAATACTGTGTGACGTACTATCGACGTAATATTGCGGGGCGTAACACAAAACTTCCAGTGTTCAAAATTCACATTCGAACACTGGGGGGGAGTGGTGATTTGAGGATATGGTAACAATGACTGCCACATCGATCGGAATATGAAAACCAGAAACATAGTTGTATCATCAGGACCAGGGACTGTGCGGCCAGACCCATAGAAACAACTTATGCAAGTTAGCCACAAGAAATGACAATTTCTTTTTTAGCATAACGAATGCTTATGTACTTTTTGAAAATGGAAGGTATAAAGCAAAGTACTTTTATTTCTATCTTGTTTCTTATCTGAACGATGAATTGATTTTGTCATTTTAAAGTTAAAGAAGTACTTCAAATGTTAGTGCCGTAATGAATAGGAGACGTCCTCTTCAAGAGCACCATAAACATAAGAAGGTCCTCTCTTATGAAAACCCTTACGTTAAAGGGTTGGTTTCAGAAGAACTTATTCCCGGAATCCAAATACTTTTGGGGAAAAATGCACCCGAAGCCTTGCACAAGAAGACACAAGAAACAAACTTGCGTAGATACTCAAACAAAAAAAGATGCAAGAATTAAACTTGCACAAAACACTTAAGCAAGAATGAACACAAAGATTAAAACTTGCATAAATGTTCAAACAAAAGAACACAGAAAGACTCATGCAATAATTGAGCAAAAGATGTTTTTATTCCAAATAAAAATGCCGAAATATCACAAGTACAAAAGTTAGGAAAAGAAATAAAAATCTAAACTGATGCATCTCCGGAACCCAGAGAAAGAGAATCGTCCGTGCCCCCAGAGGAAGTAGGTAGATCCGCTGCCAGTTCGATATCTTGGCCTTAATCATTTTGGCCTCTCAACATCAACACCTTCTGGTTCCTCTCCAGTTCCTGAGAACTCAGAACCGGAACTAGAAGAATAGGTAGCATCAGGCCAGGCCGGGAGACCTCTTTTTGCGGCTAACTCCAACTCAAGGGCCTTAGCAATTTAGGCATCAAAATCTATGACACCCGCTTTGGCCTCTTCTAAGGTTTTTCTCCTCATGCTATATATAGAATGTGTTTTCTCAATAATGAGGGAAGCTGCTCAGCGTTGAAGTTCTTTTTTAAGTTGGTCAACCTCGGTAGAAAGATTCTCCCGCGTGGACCTCACGGACTGGAGGCTAATATCGAGATCACAGACAGTATAGCTGAAAAGTCTATTATGCTTGATGGTCCTCTTATATTTCTCCTCCAGCTGTGTATATTTCACCACAGGAGCAGCAAGCTCTTCAGATTTGGAGTTCAAGGCTGCCTCCAAATTTGTCAATCTTTTAGTGGACGCAGCAAAGATGACACTATGAACTTCAACCCATTTATCCCTAGCCTCTATAAATTGAACCATTAGCGGGGTAATCTCTTGGTTAAGGGTCTCCACTTCTTGCTCGCTTTGCTGCAAAAGAGCCTCTAACACAACAGCGTCAACAACTTTGGCTTCCAGTTCTGAGAGGCGAGAAGCAATTTGGTCCTGCTCGACCAGAAGTTGATCCCACTCCGAAGTTAGTTTCTCCTTTTCCTGAATCAACCTCTGAATTTCCTCGGAAGCAAGAAAATTGTTTTGCGAAACAACAAAGGCAAATTCAAAAATAATACTAAATCAAAGATAGTATTAGTGACAAAGGAAATGAAAAATATACCGCTTCGGCATTATGCTTAGCGTTGTTCAACAAGCACTCTCCCGAGAGAGCCTGTATTTTCTCCTAATCTTTTTTTGAAGCTAAAGGCTTTAGATAGTTACCAAGTTCCACCGGCCGGGATAGCAGATTGCATCTAGTGGAGACCGAGGGAGTAGCGCTCCTCCTCCTCTGCGGATCTTCTGACGGGGCGACATAATATTGCCCCAAATTCCCATGAACTGGGGACTGGAGAAGAGGAACATCCTTTTCTCGGACAGATGCAACTGTTGGAGATAATGTAGCAGTTGCTGGTGGAAGAGTGGGTGAAGAAGGTGATGAAGCTGATAGCGTTGAAAGGTGAGAAGCAACTACAACAAATGCAATACTGGTTGCTGGCTGCTCATCAATCGAAGATGACATGGGCCCAATACTCAGCCTCACGGTACCGGGCGCAGTGATTAGGATCGGACAATAGGAGTTGGAATTTTCTACCATCTCAAACTCCCCCCAAAGCACCGAGACATCATCCTCGGTTGGTGTAACTAACTCAATAGGTTGAGCATTCTATTGAGTTGATAAAGATCATCATCTTCTATGTAGAGAAGCCTCTTCATCACTATCTTCTGTATCATCGTCAATCATCATAGTATCTATGGCTGGCCCAGGTGGAGGGCTCCTCACCATGACTTCCGAAGACAATTTAGGGGCGGCATTCTTCGCCCTCTTTTTCTTTCCCCCGACCACGGAGGAACTCCTTTTTGGTTGCTTGTTCTCCGATCGGGGAACCTATGAAGAAACACTTGCACTCGAAGCAAGCTCGAAGACACCTGTTTGAGTAAGCGCCTCCTGAAGTTGCCTCGCCGTATCAACATGATCAGCCAAAATGTCCTCCTTGTGGATGACAACCAAGCCTTAGGGTAGACCTGAATTCTGCAAATAGAGAAAGGATCAATCAATTTCCTCACATAAAAAGCAAAGATAAGATGATTCTAAGTTACCATGATCTTTGGCCTTCCACCCATATTTAAGAGCCAGTTGTTTCCATGTGCGGGTTTCAGGCGCAGTGATGTCCAAGATTTTCTAGACCCACTGGTCTAAGCCTTCAACCCTAGGTAGAACCCATCGAGTTGCTGAAACGGGAGAAAGAAGGAGGGTTATTAAGGATATGAGAAAATTTCTAATGAAAAAAATATTAAACAAGAAGCTTATGAGTACGGTTCCATGATTCTGAAAAGGATGAAGCCGTTGACAGAATTATATCATTGGTGGCAACTGCAACGAACCGTTCCATCCACCCACGGTCATTGTCATCATCTATGCTAGATAATAAAGCATGGTGGCTGCATTTGCTGAAGTTTATCATTCCCCTACGGAATATTTTGGGGGAATAAAGGTTCATCATGTGAGCTAAGGAAAGCTCATCTCCTGTTCTTTGGCACAAGTGTCAAAGACAAGTAATCATACTCCAAGGACTTACTTGGGCCAAACACACCTGGTAGCGGAAACAGAACTTTGCAATGACGGAATCAAGATCTCCACTTAGAGAAAAAGCTCCCAAAATAAAGGGATATGTGTAAAAATACGCAAAACCCTCCTTGGGTAGGGTTACCCACTCCGCTAGCTCAGGAGCGATAATGTCTAAATCTCGATAACGACAATCTTCCTTCATGGCAGGAATACTGGAAGGACAGATGGC
This sequence comes from Nicotiana tabacum, assembly GCF_000715075.1. Taxonomy (NCBI): domain Eukaryota; kingdom Viridiplantae; phylum Streptophyta; class Magnoliopsida; order Solanales; family Solanaceae; genus Nicotiana; species Nicotiana tabacum. The sequence goes on along the minus strand of NC_134084.1, from coordinate 59,633,746 downwards.
AGAAGGGTATCTGCCAATGACCCATGTACGAGAGTTAGCACAAGAAAACTTCTCTTTGAAATCTTTGGTGGTAATTAGGTTCTTGGAGACGATGGTACTCACCGTAGGGGGAGCGGCATCGTTAGCTTTGCTATTTTTCTTTGAAGAGCTAGGTTTTTTAAAGAGGAGGCCATTTCTTATCAAATAAAGAGTTTTTTCTCAAAGAAGGAAGTTAAAGAAAGGTTGAAGTCAAACGATGAGTTGAGTAAAGAAAGTCTTAGAAAATTCAGAGTATTATGAAGTGTAAATTAAAAAAGTTGATGCGTATAAGTAAAGGTTTAGGCGGCTAAACTCGTGGCCATAATTACCTCGATAGCCAAAAAAAGTTATGCTGAATCATGGGATGACACATGTTTGGGGCATTAAATGTGTAGAGACGTGCATTTAATCAACCGTCAGAAGCTCTTCAGATAAGGTTAGTGAAATTACCGCCAAAATGAATATTTCTACTAACTTCCCGGTGACACAAAGTTATGTCACTGGAAAGCAGGGGGACTATCTGTATAGGGTGAAATATGCTATGTTAAGTGATTGCATAAGGGAGTGACATGTGGAGCCGAAGGTAGAACATAGCCAAAATCGAAGACAACTATTCCATCTGTTACCGGAAAGAATGTTGCTCATAAAGATGAAATAGATGCCTGCACCCCGTAGCATTTAATGGAGAATATTCTATAGCATTTAGTATATTTCCTGTTATAAAGAATTTGTCATTCATGCCTGCCGTAACACATTCTTCAATGACCCTCACAATAGACATTAAAGAAAGGCATGATCCTAGGACCTTGTTCCCTAGTTGCAGCTATAAATAGTGAGCTCTATTATCATTGTAAAGGAGGGAAATATTTTGAAAAACTTATGCTATAATCTGTTCAAAGCTTATACAATTTTATCTTTTAGCATTTTGATTCCATTGCTGTTGAATCCGGAAGCCCTATTCCCGGAACTACTGTTTTTGCTATTTCATTATCATCCCAAGGCTATGTATTGAATATTATTTCAATTCATCTATTATTTCAGGATCGAATTGATTCACTTGTCTAGAAACCACATATAAATTCAACTGTACTATTTTACGGGAAAATAAGAACATACCTTGGATGTTGGAGGGACCTTGGAGGAAGTTAGGTTCTTGAGAGCTTCCCTTTCTAGAGGAAGTTTTTGTGTTTTGGGGTGTAGGGGACAAAGTAGGGCTCTTAAAATGACCCCCCGGGTGCGCTACCATGTAGTTGAAGGCCAAACGTGCACCTGAACCTGCATCAAGGGCAATAGCACTGCCACAAGTGCGCAGTCGCGCACCGGAACAGCTTGGCACACACCTGAGCGTGTATATTGCGCATTTTCTAGTAAAATACGCATAACATTTTGCACAGAGATCCGTTCAAGCTCCACAATATATCACTGGAAAGGTATTTCAAAGGAATACTACTTTCATGTTTTAGGTTTTCTCATATTCTCAGCATATCTTCACTAAATACTGCTAGAAGACAGACCTTCCATAAACTTAATCCATTTTATTGAATCATATGCACCTCACTCTCCGTCTTGATTTCAAAGCAACTATTTCTACCCATACGCATCCCGATAGGACTTTACATGTCTAAAATATTAAATTAATACTCATTTAACACGTCCACACCTAATCCATATTTATGGAGTGTTACATTATCTCCCCCTTGGGATCATTCGTCTTTGAATGATTATCCTGGATGTAACTACGGCTAACTTTGGACCTTAAATGGGTCTGGTGGAAACATGTGAACACTGAACTTTCATACTAAACTGAATGAATTGACTGAATATTGAGCTGACTGAATACTGAAAGACATGGAGATTATAATATAAGGTCTAAATGAAAAGGTTAGTAACCTTCAACATTTCTCTGAAAAACCCGCCAACTATCATAGCATAAGACAAGCCTCACAAGGCATTATAATGCGCATAATGAAACATATACGTGAATACTAGTCTGTTACGGATACGTGAATACTGAACGAACATGGATATATGAATACCGAACATGCCTGGATATTTGAGTACTGAACTGACATGTATATCTGAGTATTAAGCCGGCATGAATATCTAAGTACTGGATTGACATGAGTATTTGAGTACTGAACTAATATAAATAACTAAGTACTGAACTAACATGAGTATCTGAGTACTGAATAGACATGAATGTTATAACATGAGATCAACTTGAATGTTATAACATGACGCGTGAAATACTAGGTGTACAACCGCCAATTCTGGTGCCAACTCTAACTCATAATCTACTTGCCCGATCCTTCGTAAGATCCTATATGGCCCGATGTATCTGGGATTGAGCTTTCCTTTCTTTCCAAATCTTATAACACCTTTTATAGGCAAAACTTTTAAAAACACCCAATCATCAACTTGAAACTCTAGGTCTTTGTGCCGCACGTCAAAATAGGACTTTTGGCAACTGTGAGTCATATTCAAATGCTCTTAAATCAACTTGACCTATTCCATAGCCTGATAGACCAAATCTTGTCCCAACTACTCTATTTCACCAACTTCATACCAACCAATTAGCGATCTACACCTTTGTCCATATAGAGCTTCGTAAAGTGCCATCTTGATACTAGAAATGTAGCTGTTATTATAAGTAAACTCAATAAGAGGTATGTGATCATCCCAATTACCTTTAACATTAAGGACGTATCCTCAAGTGTCTGAATAGTGCACTCTGCTTGGCCATCTCTCTTTGGATGAATAACTGTGTTGAGGTTTACTCTTGTGCCTAATCCTTTCTAAAAGGACTTCTAAAAATTTGTTGTAAATCGAGCACCATGATCTGAAAATGTTGGACAACAGAGTCCCATGCAATCGGACAATTTCCTGAAGGTACAACTTGGCATAATCTTCTCCTAAATCTGTGGTCTTTATTGAAAAGAAGTACGATGACTTGGTAAGTCGATCTACAATCACCCAATGAAATCATAATTTCAAAATGAGTGAGATAATCCTGTTATAAAGTCCATATTTACCATCCCCACTCAAGAATATATGTATTCTATGGTAAAACATTGGGCTTTCTACTGCTCGACTTTCACTTGCTGATAATTCAGACACTTGGTCACAAAGTCTACGACGTTCTTTTTCATGTCGTTCCACCAATAAATCTCCTTGAGCATGATACATATTTGGAGAACATAGATGGATAGAATACCTGGAATTATGGGTTTCTAACATGATCCTCGCTCTCTGAGTCCATCTATTTCCGGAACACACAGTTCGTCTTGGTACCTCAAAGTACCGTCATCTACCTTTTGTTTAAAATCCATCTTCTTATGCTTGTGAATCCCCGATTTTAGCTGCAACAAGTAGGGATCATCAAATTGTTTCTCCTTCACTTCGGCTACTAAGGAGGAACAAGTCATACTCTAAACAACAACTCCACCATCTTCGGAGCCCGAAAGTCGAACTCCTAGCTTGGTTAAGTGATGAACTTCTTTCACCATAACATGTCTACCCAATCATAAGATATACTTCCCATACTTGATTATCTTTTTAAGGTACTTCCTGAAAACACTTAAAGTATTGTTGTGAGCTAAGTCTTTGACTAGTACTCCGAAGATTAAAGTCTCGTGCAACGGCACTACCCTCATGATACATACCTGGGCATGGTTTTATAATTTTTATATACTATGCTAACTATCGGGTTTCAAATCTCTAACTGGACTTACTGACAATTTTTCACATCTCCCCCTTAGACCAAAGGTTAAGGTCTTGGAATTGCGGATCTTTCTCTTATGTTGGGATCCAAACAACTTTCCTTATCTTCCTTTGCACTTTATGTCAATGATGACTCATCTTCCGAATTACTTTTGAGCAATCTTCCTTACTAGGAAAAACTAAATTACTTATATAAATGGAAAGGTAATGTATTCACAACTATCATACACAATCTTAATGAATTAACTATGCTCACACTGTCAATCTTGGGGAAACCCCTTTTCGATAACCCTTAAAGGCTATTCTTCTGTAGTTTTCTCTCTTACTGCCTAGCTGATTATTTTTCTTCAACTGTCACTGTACTTTAGGTTTAACTTAAAATCTTTGGGTTCTAACACGCATTTTATGTTTCAAACAGTTACCCATTGACTAGTGTTAACCTAGCTAAGTAAATCAAATCGTACATCTACTAGCTATGTTGAAATTGCTAATTTCCTATATCTACTCAAAACTTACTTACTATTCTTTTACTAACCACCTGCATCATGTTTTCTAGTTCTGCTTTGAATAACTAAAATGAAGCATAAGGTTATTCCTAACTTCCCTCACTATCCGACCCTATTCTACGGTCGCATACTTTTTTTAAACTATGTACATGGATCACACTTAGGGAAATTTCATCTATCTTGAACGAAATTGGAATATCTAACCCCAAACTTTCTATACACTTAAAAATCATATAAGACTATAAACATTCGGGGTAAACACTTAGTCACATAACCTAAGGGGTAACTATCATACTTTTATCTCACAATAATGGTTGCTTCTTATAGTAACTTACTAACGTGGTACTTTCTAGTTCTGATCTGAATAAATCTGAACAACTTAAAATCATTCTCTGAAATTCAATATCGGCTAGTCTTGGTTCTCATTTCGTGAATCATATTGTCTTAGCCATATGCATGAGTCATACCAAAAACATATCTTTGGATTAACAAATGTTGCTGACTCCTAGGTATTTTACCCTTTGGCTCTTTTTGTCCAAAACTATAATAATCAATTCTACGCTCGCTGGGATTAAATTCTTAACCTGTCACCATGGGGTCTGGCATCTAAAATCATTCCACCCATGGTTCTATTTCCAAGAATAAAAATAAAATTCTTCTATGAGGTAAAATACATACAGATGCACTACCATACACAAACTTGTCCATTAGAGTATACCATCATCTGATAAATAACTTCTTGCACCATGAGGTGAGTCTTGGGTCTTAATCTAAGCCTAAAACATGTGAAGATTTCGCTATAATCATTGTTGCTTACATTTTTCTTTAGCACCCATATGCATCACTGTATACTCACAAGTCACAGAATTTTGATATACTGATAATTGAAGATTTGATAACTAAATTACTGAATATTGGGTACTGAATAACCATAAACTTACTAACTGAATGATTGTATAACTGGTAACTAAGGTAAACTAATAACCATAAAAACATGATATTGCTTTTGTACTTTCTGATAAGCTTATGCTCCAATCTGTACTACTATGCATTGCATTCCACTTTCAATATGTTCTCAAGTCTCATTTGTTACCAACCCGTACTCCATAATTATACCCCAATGGGCGATCATCCTTTCTAGGACCTTGGATTTTTCCCGCCTGCCGCTTGGGCATTAGATACGTCTGGAATTCGATAGGAAGAGAAGGTTATCTATTGCTCTAAGCTTCATGGCATGATCTAGAGTAGAAAGAAATGAGACAATCCTGAATGTCTTTGTAGTTAACAGTTTATATGCGTGGCTGACACACACATATAAAGGAAATTCCACTGGACACGGCTTCATAGACTCCCTAGGACTCTTGAACCTAGTGCTTTGATACCAAGCTTTGTCATGCCCCGAACCTGGGCCTGGATATAACACGACACCCAGTGCATGACTACATGTGACCGAGAAAACCAACTGGCTAGATGAATCAACATGTGATATCATAACATATTGAATGCGGTAGATAAACTAACACATGCTGGTGTACTGAAAGTCAGAATGATATAAATCAAAGTGTGAAAACACTAATGTATCTCTAAAAACATATATGTTTCCAACATTGCTTAACATGAAAAGTCTGCGACTCTATCTAACTATGACTCTAGTCTATAAAGCCTCTAATAAAGTACTGAAAATATTTACTGTTTGTAAATACTAAAAGACTCTAAAGTAACGAAAATTGCCCAAAGAACTGTAGCTTACCAATTGTCAACTTGTACGAGAATCCTAGCGCTCCGAATTGTCAACTTGTAAATCATTACCTATATTGTCAGATGCATGCCTCGAGCAAAATGGACGTCAATATATTTGAATTGCACTGGTATGTAAAGCAAATTAAAGAAATAACTGTAAATGGTGAAACTGAAACTAAAACTAAATAGATAACTTATATCTCAAAACTGATCCCAATAACTAATAACTGATAATTGAATTGATAACAGAACTCCACAAAGGAAGTAAGGATATGAATACTCCCTCTTTTGAATAATGAACCACCTGTTTATTTGAATAAATAAACTGTGGCCTTAGGACCAATATATATGTGCACAAGCTGCGGCCTCGGGCCCAAGTATACGTATACTTAACTACGACCACAAGCCCAAAGATACATAAAGCATAATCTGCAGCCTCAGGCCCAAAAATGCATAAAGCATAAACTGCGGCCTTAGGCCCAAATACAGGTATTCAACATTCAGGCATTCAAAATCAAGAACTGAGAATCATACTACAACACATGATATTGAAATACCGACCTATACTGAGTTTCATGATACTGGAATACTGAATAGAACTAAACTGAAACATGTATTCATGAAGTGATTATGAGAACTGACGCTTTAACTATTTATGACATGCTGAGTAACCAAGATTGAGACTCATATGCATCAAACACAAGTCTATATTGATTACGCATTGAGCTTACAATCTTCGGAATGAAAGTCATGAATGAATTGCGAAGCTAGAGAATAGAAGTTCTGCAACTATTCAAGGAACTAAGCTTAACTATATTTCTTTGGAAATTTGTAACGTTGTAAAAGGACGTAGTGTAGGGACAATTATTAACATTCCCAAACATAGATAGTTAGCCTCACATACCTTAACTTCCTGCTCTTGAGCGTAATAAAATATTCCCAACCCTTTCAACTTTAACCTATATCGATATAAGTTAAACGGATTCCATATTAGCAATAATACTCATATTTTACAGGTAGACATTTTATCAAACACCTATTGAGCGTAAAGCTTCACAACCCTCATTAATGGTGTTTCTCCACCCAACAAATCTTGACAGAAAAATCTAGTGGGATAAAACATTAGCAAAGGAAAAAAGAGTACATTGCGTATTTGTCTCCCCTTGATGATGTAACGACCCGGACGGTCATTTTGAGAGTTGTAGCCCCATTCCCCCATTTTCTGCTCCTTTCATACTCTACAACTGTTATATGACTTACCGGGTTGGTTGGTTTGGGTCCGGAGATATTTCGGAGTAAACTGAGACACTTAGTCTCTTAATTGAAAGCTTAATTTGGAAAAGTTGACTGCATGTTGACTTATGTGTAAAAGACCTCGGATTTGAGTTTTGATAGTTCTGTTAGGTGATTTTGTTCTTAGGAGCATGCCCGGATTATGATTTTGGAGGTCCGTAATGGAATTAGGCTTGAAATGGCAAAAGTTGGAATTTTGGAAAATTTGACTGGGAGTGGACTTTTTGGTATCGGGGTCTAATTGGATTTCTAGAAGTTGGAGTAGGTTCGTAGGGTCATTTGTGACTTGTGTGCAAAATTTGAGGTCAATCAGATGTGATTTCATAGGTTTTGACGTCGTTTGTAGAATTTGGAAATTTAAAAGTTCATTAGGCCTGAATCCATGTGCAGTTCATGTTTTCGATGTTGTTTGAGGTAATTTGGGGGTTCGATTAGTATGATATTTTGGGACTTGATGGTATGTTTGGTTGAGGTCCCGGGGCCTCGGGTGAGTTTCGGGTGGTTACCAGATCATTTTTGGACTTAGCATGTTAGTTGAAGACTGCTGGTGTTTTGCAGTTCTGGTTTCCTTGTACGTGATCACATGAATTGATTCGCGATCGCGTAGGTTTATTTAGGGATGAGGTACATTTGTTCTATGCAGTCGCGAAGGCTGAAACGCGATCGTGTAGGTGTGGCTAAGTCGTGCTTTGCGAACGCATGGTTAAGGCCGCGTTTGCATAGATGGATTTTAGCAGAAGGGGAGGTCAGACATTTGCTCTATGCAATCGCGTGAAGTAGTATGCGATCACATAGGTTTGAGGGGAAGTGCTTCGCGATTGCATGTGAACCCTTGCAATCGCGTAAGCCATTTTTATTGGGGCAGATTATTTGTTCTTCACAACGCGTGACTTGGTCCAAGATCGTATAGAGGAAAGAGTTGGGCAGTATAAAAGGATTTAAAACAAGGGTTCTATGATTTTTCACATTTCTAACAGTTTTGAGCTTGGTTTTGGAGATTTTTGAGAGGATTTTGAAGGTTATTCTTGAGGTAAGCTCCTTGGGTTCATTTCTATTCAACAATTATGTTTCCCCATTGATTTTCCCACCTAGTTGGTGTGTTTTTGATGTGTAATTTGGTGGTTTGAGGCTAGAGATTTGGAGAGTTGATTTTGGGGAATTGAACGATCATTTGATGTCGAATTTTGATAGATGTAGTATGCTTAGACTCGTGGTCGAATGAGCTTTCACATTTTGTGACTTTTGTTGAATTTCGAGACATGGGCCCAGGGGCCAAGTTTGAGCCGATTTCAGATTTTGTGCTTTAATTTCATAATTTCTTGTAGAATTGATTCCTTTAGCCCATATTGATTGTATTGTACTACTTGCTGCTAGATTTGTGATGTTTGGGGGCCGATTTGCAAGGCAATGACGTATTGGAGTAGAGTTTTGCTCGGATTAAGGTAAGAAACAGTTCTAAATCTGGTTCTAAGGGTATGAACCCCAAATTTTGTGTTATGTGATTGTTTTAGAGGTGACACATATGCTAGGTGACAGGCGTGTGGGCGTGCATCGTGGGAACTATGACTTGGTCTATTCCGTGAAACAGTAAATTTGAATAAACCTATTGTTAGTTATACGCTCTTTAGGTGTTATAGAAATTTGACTGTAAATCATATTAGAAACCATGTTTAGGATATGTGTTGGTACTGTTGGGACCCACGAAGGCCGTGTTACATGTTGAAATTACCTTCTAAATGCTATTTGTGCTCAGTCTTAGTTTTAACTAGCATATCATATCTCAGTCTCTATTATTCTTGTTGATACATCATATCATTACTATTGGAATGATTTTTGAGAGCCCAAAAGACTGGAGAGATTGATGACCGAGTGAGGCCAAGGGCCCAATTGTGAGGTTATTTATGGGATCAGCCTGTACGCCGCAACATGTTTCATTAATTTATGCCGTGATTGGCTTGATATAATGCTTGGGATGAAGGAGCCCCTCCGGAGTCTGTACACACCCCTAGTGAGCGTATGTACCTACTGAGTGCGAGTGCCGAGTGCTAAGTGACCATGAGGAATGAGTGACTGTGAGGAATGAGTGATTTTGAGGTTGGAGTGAATGGGAGGAATGAGTAATTGTTTCCCTGAGAGGCTGTATATGATTTCATTATTGTTGCACATAGTTTCCATATGTCACTGTTTTGAAAACATCTGAGAGATATTTTTATCCGGTTTACCCAAACTTGGCATGTATAAACTGATTTGACTTAATCTGCCGGATTTGAAAGCATGTCTACATTCCTTGTTGAGGCTACGGGAAATGAATTATAACTGTATAGCTCATCACTATCTTTCAATTCCTTATTTATTATTGTTACTTACTGAGTTGGTTGTACTCACGCTACACCCTGTACTTTGTGTGGAGATCCAGGAGTTTCTGGGCACGGAGGGTGTTGATATATTGCAGAGCTGACCATTGGAGATTTCGAGGTAGCTACCTGGCGTTCGCAGTCCCTCCTTATATTTTCTTTCCTTGTATTTATATCCAGACTTTTTTAGACATTTCATTTCCTGACTGGTGATGTATAGATGCTCATGGGCTCAGTGACACCCTGATTTGGGAGCTATTTTCTGCACTTGTGTTTTGGGTTTTTACCCCATTTTTATGAAAACTTTGGTTATTTAAAATTACTTGATTTATTTTTTGTTAAATGTTGGGAGTATTTTGGAAATGTCGTCTTGCCTAGTACCAAAATATGCACCATCGCGGCAAGTTAGGATTTGGTTCGTGACAAGTTGATATCAGAGCCTAAATTACATAGGTCTCACGAGTCATGAGCAGGTTTAGTAGAGTCTTGCGGATCGGTACGTACACGTTTGTACTTATCTTCGAGAGATTGCCAAACCCTTAGGAAACTTCAATTCTCGAATTCTTGTAGTGCGATTCTGTTGATTTTTGTAACTAAACTTCTGTTATTCTATTCTCTCATAGATGGTGAGGATATGTACTATTGGATAGGATGGACAACCACTATAACCACCAGACAGGGCCACAAAAGGCCGAGGCCGTGTTAGAGTACGCGATAGGGGTAGAGGTGCAGCTCGCACAACAGCTAGGGCAGCACATACAAATCCACCAATTGCCCCTATTCAGGAGCAGGTTCTAGCTGTGGATGAGCTAGTGGGGCCAGCTTAGGCACCAACTGTTCTGGCCGTAGCAGCCACTTGTCAGGTAGGGGGGTACTTAGACTCCCACCGCCTGCACACCAGAGTAGGTAATGAAGGGACTCCAGACACTGGGGGAACTACCAGCCCAGCCGGTTGCAGCTACTTAGGACCTCTTGGTTCATGTCATGTCTGATGATGAGCAGCAGAGATTGGAGAGGTTTGGGAGACTCCCGACTCCATATTTCAGTAGTACAGAGTCAGAGGATGCCCAGGGTTTCTTGGACAAGTGTTAGAGGATTCTCCGTTTAACAAGTATTCTGGAGACCAGTAGGGTCTTGTTTACTACTTTTTAGTTCTCTAGGTCTGCCTTTAGTTCATGGGAGGCTTATGCGAGGTGTATGCCGATCGGTGCAACACCACTTACATGGCAGGAGTTTTCCGTTCTCTTCCTAGAGAAGTTCATGCCGTAGTCTCGTAGAGAGAAGCTGCGCAGACAGTTTGAGCAGTTACGTTAGAATGATATATTTGTGATGCAGTATGAGATGAGGTATTCTGAGTTGGCCTGTCATTCAGTTTGGTTGGTTCCCATTGATAGGGTGAGGATTAGGAGGTTCATTGTTGGCCTCACATTTCGGCTGCGGTTGCTTATGACTAGAGAGAGGGTATCTAGTGCTACTTTCGTTGAGGTTATTGACATTACTTAGCAGATAGAGATGGTCCGCAGCTAGGAGCGAGTTGAGAGGAGGCTAAGAGGTCTCGTGGATCAGATGGTTTTAGTGGTGTTCCTTCTGGAGGCTAGTTCTACCACGGCAAGTGTCGTCCTTACAGGCATGCTCACATGGCTCGCCCAGTTCATCGTGGTGAATCGTCTAACCATGGTTCACATAGTTCTCAGCAGGGTCAGTCATCTCTCAGTTCTTCCATCTTAGAGTTCGTCCCGTGCTCCATCGGTTTAGAGCTAATCTATAGCAGGTCCTTCTACCAGTTATCCCGGTGCTCAGGGCTCCTTTCAGTCCCCATCACCATCACCAAGGAGTTATTTTGAGTGCGGGGAGTTTGGACATGTGTGGAGGCAGTGTCCTCATCGTTAGGGAGATCCAGCGCAATAGAGGAGTTAGGTGATTTTGGTCTTAGGAGCGTGTCCGAATTGTGATTTGAAAGTCCGTGGTGGAATTAGGCTTGAATTGGCAAAAGTTGGAATTTTGGAAAGTTTGACCGGGAGTGGACTTTTTGATATCGGGGTCGAATTGGAGTTCCGGAAGTTGGAGTAGGTTCGTGGGGTCATTTTGTGACTTGTGTGCAAAATTTGAGGTCAATCAGACGTGATTTGATAGTTTTTACGTCGTTTGTAGAATTTGGAAATTTCAAAGTTCATTAGGCTTGAATCCATGCACAATTCGTGTTTTCAATGTTGTTTGAGGTGATTTGAGGGTTCGACTAAGTTCGTATGATATTTTGGGACTTGATGATATTTTGGTTGAGGTCCCGGGGGCCTCGGGTGAGTTTCGGGTGGTTAGCGGATCATTTTTGGACATAGCATGTTGGCTGAAGACTACTGGTGTTTTGCAGTTCTGGTTTCCTTGTACGCGATCACATGAATTGATCCACGATCGTGTAGGCTTATTTGGGGCTGAGGTACTTTTGTTCTATACGGTCACGAAGGCTGAAATGCGATCATGTAGGTGTGGCTAAGCTGTGCTTTGTGAATGTGTGGTTAAGGCCGTGTTCATATAGAGGGATTTAAGTAGAAGGGGAGGTCATGCATTTGCTCCACACGTTCGCGTGAAGCAGGATGCGATCGCGTAGCTTTGAGGGGCAGTGCTTCACGATCGCATGGGAACCTTTGCGATCGTGTAGGTCATTTTTATGGGGGTTGATTATTTGTTCTTCGCGATCACGTGACTTGGTCCGCGATCGTATAGAGGAAGAATTATGCAATATAAAAGGATTCAAAAACGAGGGTACCGAGATTTTTCACATTTCTAATATTTTTGGGCTCGGTTTTGGAGATTTTTGAGAGGATTTTAAAGGTGATTCTTGAGGTAAGCTCCTTAGGTTCATTCCTATTAAATAATTATGCTTCCCCCTGATTTCCCCCCTTGATTTTCCTACCTAGTCGGTGTGTTTTTGAGGTGTAATTTGGGGGTTTGAGGCTAGGGATTTGGAAAGTTGATTTGGGGGAATTGAATGGCCATTTGATGTCAGATTTTGATAAATTTGGTATGGTTAGACTCGTGGTCAAATGGGCTTTTGGATATTTTGACTTTTGTTGCATTTCGAGGCATGGGCCCGGGGGCTGGGTTTGTGCCGATTTCGGATTTTGAGCTATAATTTCGTAATTTCTTGTAGAATTCATTCCTTTAGCCCGTATTGATTGTATTGTAATGTTTGTGGCTAGATTCGAGACGTTTGGAGGCCTATTTGCGAGGCAAGGGCGTATTGGAGTAGAGTTTTACTCGCATTAAGGTAAGTAATAGTTCTAAATCTAGTTCTAAGGGTATGAAACCCCAGATTTTTGTGTTATGCGATTGTTTTAGAGGTGACACACATTCTAGGCGACGGGCGTATGGGCATGCACTGTGAGAATTGTGACTTGGTCCATTCCGTGAAACTGTATAGTTGAATAAACTTGTTGTTAGCTATACACTCTCCAGGTGTTATAGAAATTTGACTGTAAATCATGTTACAAACTATGTTTAGGCTATGTGTTGGTACTGTTGGGACCCACGGAGGCCGTGTTACATGTTGAAATTACCTGCCAAATGATATTTGTACTTAATCTTAGTTTTTTACTCCCATATCATATCTCAGTATCTATTATTCTTGTTGATACATCATATCATTGCTGTTGGGCTGATTTTTATGACATTTGAGAGCCCGAGAGACTGGAGATATTGATGACTGAGTGAGGTCGAGGGCTTGATTGTTACTTATTGAGTTGGTTGTACTCACACTATGCCCTGCACTTCGTGTTCAGATCCAGGAGTTTTTGGACGCGGAGGGTGTTGCTATATCGCATAGCTGACCGTTGGAGATTTCAAGGTAGTTGCCTGGCTTTCGCAATCCTTGTTTCTCCCTCTTAATCTTTTATTTCGTTGTATTTAGATCCAAACCTTTTTTTAGACATTTCATTTCTAGACTGGTGATGTATAGATGCTCATGGGCTCAATGACACCCTGATTTGGGAGCTATTTTCCGCACTTGTGTTTTGGGGTTTTATCCCATTTTTATGAAAACTTTGGTTATTTAAAATTACTTGATTCATTTTCTATTAAATATTGGGAGTATTTTGGAAATGTCAGCTTGCTTAGTACCACCATAGGTGCCATCACGGCTAGTTAGGATTTGGGTCGTGATAGATGAAAACATCACTTTATTTTCCGAAATGATGCATTCCGATCGTGTATATCAACTTATCAAATTTTGAGGTTGGTAATGCTTTATTGAACAGATTGTCACGACCCGGAATTCCCATCGCCGGGACTGTGATGGTGCCTAACATTTCACTTGCTAGGCAAGCCAACGTTAGAGGATTCTTAATACCAACTCTAGCCAGTTTCAATAATAAAAACCATTAAGCTAAAGAGAAGCTAAAACTGATTAGTGGAATAACATAACACCCATAATATCTGATACATTTGGGATCTGGAGTCACAACTCATGAGCTACTATGAATTACTACAAACAGAATCTAAAAGAAAGTACACTATTATAATAGAGAAGAAACAATAAAATAATAAGACTAGGAAGAGATTCCAGGGTCAACTAACGCCAGCAGACCTACCTTGGGTCTTCTAACGAGTAAGTCCTGCTAACCTCACGATCAACTAGGGTCAACACCAAAATATGCACAGTGAGTGCAGAGTGTAGTATCTGTACAACCGAGTCCATGTACTAGTAAGTGTCGAGCCTAACCTCGACGAGGAAGTGACGAGGCTATGGCAAGACACCTACATAATAAACATGTGCAATTTAGCATATATGTACAAGATAACAACAAATAGAAGCTAGACAAGTAATATCGGGAGGGGGACATGTTGAGGGGGATACGAGATAAGAGAACCATAGTAAAATTGATAACCAGGACAGTCTATATGCCTTGAACCAGTGAAAACGATTACACACAAATAAAGGAATATGCACAACATCACCCTTTGTGCTTTTACTCTTAAACTTACCATATAAATCAACAGAAACGGTACGACATCACCCTTCGTTCATTAACTCTCACAACATGGCACAACATCACCCTTTGTGCACTAACACTCACATATGGTACGACATCACCCTTCGTGAAATGACACTCACATACGGCACAACATCACCCTTCATGCATTAACACTCATATACGACACGACATCACCCTTCATGCATAAACTCTCCTTTACCACATAACAATGAACAAGTAAAACAGGGAGATAGGATCAATAAGTATAAGCCTTACTTCAACAACGGTCCCACAATACCAATCTCAACTTGGAGTCCATAATAAATTATCACAAAAGCTCATAAACATGATAAGAACGATCAATTTAACAATTAACTAGTCTAAGCATGGATAATATGATCAAGAAAAGCAATAATTACATGAACAAGTCCCACCCGCATGCTATAACCCGACAACAATACATAAGTACTCGTCACCACATATATACGTTGTACCCAACATCTAAACACGAGGAAAATAGATAAATAATCTCTCAAGTCAAGGTTAACCACGACACCTGCCTCGCTCCTAAGACCAAACTCAAAGCTCGACCACCGCTTTGCCTTTCAAACAAGCCTCCGAACCAATAAAATCTAGCAATTACCAACCAAACGATTCAAATTAAGCCTTAGGAACTACCCACAATTGCAAAGAATTCAATTTAGGTCATTATTAAAAAAGTTAACAAAAGTCAACATCTAGACCCGCTTTATCCAAACCCGAGATTTGGACCAAAACCCGAGTACCTAATTTGAGTACCCCTGAGCCCGGTTATATAATTTATTTTGGAATCTGACCCCAATTTGAGATCTAAATCCCTATTTTTAAAAAATCCCTAATTCTACCAAACCCCCCCAATTTTCACCATGAAAACTCTAGATTTTAGGTTGAAATCTTAGGAAAAGTAGTGAAAGATTGAAAGAAACTAGTTTAGAATCACTTACCAATGATTTGGGGAAGAAAAGTTCTTTGAAAAATCGCCTCTAGGGTTCTTGAGTTTGAAAATTTGAAGAATGAACCAAAAATCCCGTCTAAGTCATATTTGATAAGTTGCAGGTGTCGCATTTGTAACATGGGGTTAACAAATGTGAAGAATCAATCAAAAATGCAAAGATCCTCACACCCCTTCTTTCTTCACAAATGCGAAGAATAGTTCATAAATGCGAATCTGACCTTCCACAATTGCGACCATATGATCTCATTTACGATCACTGCCTTCCTCTGACTCACTTTGCAAATGCGAACTCTATGTGGCCCAGATACTCTCCACAAATGCAAGGAGTAGATCACAAATATGAAACCTTTAGAGGTCGCAAATGCGATGCCTGATCTCGCAAATACGAAATTAGAGGCTTGCACCAGAATTGGAAATACCAGCAATGTTCTAAGTCCAATTTTCACTCTGTAGCCTATCCAAAACTCACTAGAGCCCTCAGGTCTCTAAACCAAAAGTGTACACAAGTCTAAAAATATCGTACAAACTTGCTCGCATGATTAAATTACCAAATAACACATAGAACTACAAATTGCGGTTGAGATCTTTGATGTGTGGGGAATAGACTTTATTGGCCCCTTCGTGAGCTCATATGGCATGACCTACATCTTGGTAGCTGTGGACTATGTCTCTAAATGGGTTGAAGCAATCGCCTTACCAAATAATGAAGAAAGGAGTATGACCGCATTTTTTGAAGAAAAACATATTCACACGGTTTGGTACGCCAAGGGCCATCTTGAGCGATGGTGGGTCTCATTTCTGTAACAAGGCTTTCGATGGGCTACTTGAAAAATATGGTGTAAAGCACAAGGTGGCCACACCTTATCATCCTCAGTCGAGTGTTCAAGTTGAAGTTTCGAACAAAGAAATCAAGAATATTCAAGTGAAAACTATTAATGCAAACAGGACCGACTGGTCAAGGAAGCTAGATGATGCATTGTGGGCCTATCGCACAACATTCAAGACCCCCATTGGCACTTCACCATACAGGTTGTTTTTTGGCAAAGCCTGTCACTTTCTAGTAGAACTTGAGCACAAAGCTTTATGGGCTTTAAAGAAGCTAAATCTTGATTGGGCTGAGGCTGCTAACCTAAGTATGACTCAACTCAATGAGATGGAAGAATTCCGTCTTCATGCCTATGAGAGTGCAACCATGTACAAAGAACGGATGAAGTTTGTCCACGACAAGAAGATTCTGAAACGGGAGTTTAATTTGGGTGACTTGGTCTTACTCTTCAACTCAAGACTCAAGTTATTTCCGGGCAAACTCAAGTCTAAATGGTCTGGACCATTCAAAGTTGTGCGTGTGTCTCCCTATGGTGCTATTGATCTTGAGTCAGAAGATGAGACTCAGACTTTCAAGGTAAATGGACAACGGGTCAAACATTACCTCGGAATCGTCGAAGAAAGGCATGTGATAGAACAAATTGCTCTACGAGATGATCCAACAACTGCGTCCACCAAAGATTAATCCAAAAGGAGTAAACTGCGTCGTGCCGCGATGTTAAATCAAGCGCTTCTTGGGAGGCAACCCATGTGTGGTAACACTCTTTTGTAGTTTTTTAATTTATTTATGTAGATTATATTGAGAAAGTTGACGTTTGTGCTAGAATGCAGGTAAAATATCATGAACAGGGTCTTAGTGCTGAAGAAACTGAAGGAAAAAGAGGTCCAAATTAAGCGATAGATATGCGATCGCATAATGACTATGCGAACCGCATAGTCATCGCAGACCCAGGCAGAGTGTTTGGCTAATTTCATTGTCAACTCTGCGGTCGCTTCTCATTTATGTGGCCCGCATATCAAGTATGCGATCGCATCTTGCATCGCACACTGTACCTACATGACCCAGTTATCAGCCCACCGCATAACACCTATGCGATCACATAGTATGTTATGCGATGGACTTCCCCACCGCATACTTTCCAGTTATAAAATTACCCATCTCTCTACACACACCACATTTGAATGCAAAACAAGTAAAAAAAAAAGAGAAGAGGAGAAGGATACTGGTAAGACGTATGAGGGCAAGAATCCAAACACACTCACCATTGTTTTTCAATTCCATTGTAGAATCCTCAACCTGCAGGTATGATCTCCGACCTCTCTCCTCTATTCTTCACTCTTATTTTTTTTCCTGGATTTTTCCCCTTGTGAAAACAACCAACTCCCAATGTCATACATATCTGAAAGTTTGTGCTTAAAAAGGGTCAAATTGATTTGAATTGATTAAACTAGCATAATAGTGGATTTCGTGCTTTTGATTTTAGTTGGTAAGGAGTGAATTGAGGGAGTAATTGTGTGCTTTTGGCCACGAACCCAATAGGGGGAAGTCTGAGTACCCCCTCTCTCTCTATCTTATGAGATAAATCATAATGGACGTAGATTTTTGAATGAATGGAAAAAGGAACCCACATGATTTGGGGGAGGGTTTGAATTTTCATGAGAACAATGAGTTTTGGGGGTCTCATAATGGCTTTGCGGTTTGCATACTCACCGCATTCTGTCCCTTAGTTTTTCCTAGGTTAGAACGAGTTATGCGATTGTCTTTGCGATCACATATCTGTTTTGCGGACCGCATAGGTGCCGCAAATTGAGACAGTACCTCAGGTTTTCTTAGTGTATATTCTGCGGTAGATTTACGATCGCATAACTACATATGTGGTAGATTTGCGATCTCATAAATGTTAATAACTTTTTACTTCTGCACATATGTGATGGTTCTACAGTCCGCATACTTGATATGTGACCGCATAACCCATCGCATAACAAATTTTATTTTATTTTTTGTTTTATTTTATTTTGTTCTTTTTTCTTTATATCTGATGTCTTTTCCTAAGCTCATTCACTAACTAAAGAGGTCTAATCCAAGACGAACACCGGCCGGTAGTCGACAAAAACGGGCTGCCAATCCTAGCCAACAAGCACAACAAGCAATAAGGCAGCGATTTCAGGCACTCCGCATTACTACTGAGAGCTCCTCCCAGTATGATGAGGAGGCGTCACATAGTGACCTTAGACTTCAAGTTGATCTATAGGCTGAGGCATGCATGAAGCTGGGGGAGGACCTTAACCTTCGGTTTGGGGTCAAGGGCTCCATAGACTTATACAAAGCAGCCCTTTCAAAGAGAAACATTCTAGAGGAAAAGCAATTGAGCTTAAATGGGCTATCGGAGCATTACCCTCACATCCTTGAAAACATCAAACAGAGGAAGTGGGAGTTCTTCACTGAGGTCCCAGATGACTCCAACGAGACAATTGTGAGGGCATTTTATACTTCATACGGTGCCTCGAGGACTCCTTCATAGAAGTTCAATAGGATCTTTTCCAACTATGTCCGAGTGTGAGGGGTTGAAGAGAGTTGTGGGCCTGAGACGATCAATGAACAATATTTCAAGGATTAGAGACCATGCACAGCTGAATATGATGCCAAGGTATCCAATAAGCACAATGAGCGTGCCTGGGTTGCCTCAGTAATAGCAAAGGGGACACCGGCCTGGATTGACCCAAAACACAAAATTTTCAAGGAGGATCTCATAAGGGAGGGTCACTACTGACTAGCTTTGTTACATCCCGTCTGATGCAATCCCGAAATGAAACTGACATCAACATTGAGAAAGCAATTCTCATTGCATGCATCATGATAGGGATTAAGATTGATGTAGGGGAGATAATATTCCAAGAGATAGGAATCAGAGCCAATCATAAATAGACATCACTTCCATTCCCCTGCCTGATCACTGCTTTTTGCCGAGCTACAAAGGTGCCTCTCCTACTTGGGCACGACAAAATGGAGAATGCTACCAAAGACAATGACATTATGAGAATCAGTGATGCAGTAGAAAAGGAAACTGCAGCTCAGACTGAGACTCCCATTCCTCCTCCAGCAGATACAACAATATAAGAGGGTCCAGCACTGCCAGACACCTATCAGGCCCTAGCTACCTCCACATCTACTCCACAGTCCTCTACTACACAGTCCCAGGTTCCATTACTAGCTCTGTCCAAGCTGGGTCTACTTGCTTAGCATGCCAATGCTAAGGTAGACCGGCTTATCAAGGAAATTCCCAACCTCACCCGACAGGCTTTGACTCCTATCCAATCCTCAGTGACGGTTCTTCAGTAGCAACACCAGAATTATGAGGATCGCCTAAAGAGCGTTGAGGCACGTCTTGAGAAGGTTGAGCGGGGTGAAGTTGGAGGTATGCCACCGCTCCAGAAAGATGTGAGTGACCTTAAGGCTGAGCTGCAGAAGATGCAGAGTTTAGAGTTTGATTTGATAGCCTTCCTCCCGAAGGATGGAGAGCAGGGTGCTGACACTTCCGTCCCAGGCCTAGATATTGATTTCACTACATTGATGATAGCCCCAGAGGCACAACATGTTCAGACCTCCATAGCTCAAACTCCTCCTACTCATATTGATATCCCTTCCGATAAGGAATCTGGAGATATTGAGGAGTCCAATGAGGAGAAGTCAGGAGATGAGGAGCCGAATGAAGAGGCACTGGGTGAGGACACTAGGGGTTAGCAAGACAAAGGTAAACAAGTTGTTGTCTTTACAAGGGCAGAAGATGAAGAAGAAGTAGCTGTGCAGATAACCACTG
The DNA here is from genome assembly GCF_000715075.1 of Nicotiana tabacum. Taxonomy (NCBI): domain Eukaryota; kingdom Viridiplantae; phylum Streptophyta; class Magnoliopsida; order Solanales; family Solanaceae; genus Nicotiana; species Nicotiana tabacum. Next base: position 59,613,511 of record NC_134084.1, on the reverse strand, counting down.
AACATTCGCTAGTAGATATGGTCGGCAAGGCACATCCATCAATCACTTAGCCATTACAGGGCGAGGCTAGCAGCTCCCAGGCCCCAGCTCCAACTTCACAGTAGGTAGAGCTTCCTACTGTACCTTCACAACAGCTGGAGCCTCTTGCTCCAACCATGGTAGATACTGCTCATTCCGAGGCTCTACCAGCTGTACTTTCACTACCAACAACTGCTCCAACAGATGTCCTAGATCCTTAAGCTTCCCCGAGCGCCTAGTGTGCCCCAGGAAGTCCCTGAGCTTTCGTTTTTGCTTTATATATGCATTGGGGACATGCATAATCTTTGGTTGGGGGTGGGGTAGTATAATCATAATCTTGTACCCATGTTTTGTAGAAATATTTTGCTGTACCCCATGTATGTATATAAGACACTTGTACCCTATGTGTGTATATAAAACTCTTGTACCCATGTTTGTATATATAAAACTATTGTAGCTTAGCAATGAATTCCCTTTAGTTTTTCTTCGCCGGATTCTTTTCCAGAGGTGTAATAGTAGAACCACGGCAGTAACATGAAATGTTTTGACTTAGTTGGTGTTGATTGTGTAGCTCCAAGCATGTGCCAAGTGTTGTAAATATATGATACCCTTCCTTCTTTTGAATCTAAAAAAATGTGCTGAATCTAAAAAAAATTTATAATCATTCTTGTGAATTTGAGGCTCGCTCTTTGACTTTATGCTTATTCAGAATCTTACATATGTTGAAGATGAAAGTGTTAAGTTGCTCTGTGTCACTTGAGGGCAAAAACTATGCTGTGCCCGTTTGATGCGGCAGGCTCGATAAGTTCGATATCATCCATTCCCCAAGATGCGAACGGCCAAGGCGAGCTTGTTGCAGTAAGCTCATTTGGAGGCACCTTTATTATGTCTGCATGTATCTGACATCGAAGGCATTTTCGGACATACTAGATGTAGTCCGTTTCTATAGTCATCCAAAAATAACCAGCTCGGAGTATTTTCTTGGCTAAGACAAAGTCGTTCATATGCGGACCGCAGGTCCCTGCATGAATTTTATCCAATAGCCTGGATGCTTCCTTTGCGTCGACACACCTTAGTAACCCCAAATAAGGACTCCTCCGCTATGAAAGAAGTTGTTATATAATCTCTAAAGTGTGCGTTTCTGAGTATGATTTGCGAGTTCTGGATATTCTCCTTTCGTCAAATATTCCTTGATATCATGAAACCAAGGTTTTTCGTCCACTTTTTCTTCTACTTGAGTACAGTAAGCTGGCTGATCATAGATCTTTACCGGAATAGGATCAATGAAGTTCTTGTCTGGGTGCTGTATCATAGACGATAAGGTAGCCAATGCATCGACAAACTCATTCTGAACTCTGGAACATGTTGGAACTCTGTCTTTGTGAACCTCTTCCTTAATTCCTGTACATGATGCAGATAGGGGAGTATCTTGGATTTCTTGGTTGCCCATTCTTCTCAGACCTGATGTATAAGTAGGTCTGAATCTCCGATCACTAGCAATTCCTGAATGTTCATGTCAATGGCCATCTTGAGCCCTAAGATGCAGGCTTCGTACTCGGCCATGTTGTTGGTACACGAGAACCTGAGCTTGGCAAACACCGGATAATGCTGGCCGGTTTCTGATACTAGGACCGCTCCTATGCCAATTCCTTTGAAGTTTGGTGCTCCGTCGAAAAGCATTCTCCAACCATCATAGGATTTTGCAATATCTTCCCCTATGAAAGATACCTCTTAATCAGGAAAATAAGTCTTTAGAGGCTCGTATTCTCCATCCACGGGATTTTCAGCAAGATGATCTGCTAGTGCTTGTCCTTTGATTGCCTTCTGAGTCACGTAAACAATGTCAAATTCACTCAGCACGATTTTCCACTTGGCTAGCTTGCTAGTGGGCATGGGCTTCTAAAAGATGTACTTCAAAGGATCCATTCTTGATATGAGGTAAGTGGTATAGGCACAGAAATAGTGTCTCAACTTCTGAGCTACCCAAGTCAGAGCACAACAGGTGCGTTCCAATAGAGAATATCAGGCCTCGTACGGGGTGAACTTCTTGCTGAGATAATAGATGGCCTGCTCCTTTCTTCCCATTTCATCATGCTACCCCAGAACACAACCGAAAGCTCCCTCAAATACTGCAAGGTAGAGTAATAGAGGTCTACTCGGCTCGGGCGGGACAAAAACTGGCGGCGTTGACAAGTATTCCTTGATTCTGTCGAAGGCTTACTGACAATCATCGGTCCATTTGGTAGCAGCATCCTTCTTTAACATCTTAAAGATTGGCTCACAAATGACAGTAGATTGAGCTATGAACCGGCTGATATAGTTAAGTCTTCACAAGAAACTCATAACCTCTTTCTTGTTCTTCGATGGTGGCAATTCTTGGATGGCTCTGACCTTTGACGGATCCAGTTCTATTCCTCGGCGACTCACAATGAACCCAAGTAGTTTTCCGGCAGGAACCCCGAGTGCACATTTGGCGGGATTTAGCTTCAAGTAGTACCTTCTTAGTCTGTTGAAGAACTTCCTCAGATCTTCCATGTGGTCATTGGCTCTCTTAGATTTGATAATGACATCGTCTGCATATACCTCGATTTCTTTGTGTATCATGTCATGGAAAATAGCAGTCATGACCCTCATGTAGGTGGCCCCGACATTCTTTAACCCGAACGACATCATCTTGTAACAATACATTCCCCACGGCATAATGAAAGCTGTTTTCTCCGCGTCTTCCTCATCCATCAATATCTGATGATACCTAGCAAAAAAATCAATGAATGACTGTAGTTCATGCTTTGCGCAGTTGTCAATTAGAATGTGTATGTTCGGCAAGGGCAAGTCACCTTTCGGACTGGCCCGGTTGAGATCCAGGTAGTTGACACAGACTCTAACCTTCCCGTCCTTCTTCGGCACTAGCACAATATTGGCTAACCATGTTGGATACTCTACTACCCTAAGAACCTTGGCTTTGACTTTCTTGGTGACTTCTTCCTTAATTTTCAAACTCATGTCAGGTTTGAACTTCCTGAGCTTCTGTTTTACTGGTGGGCATGTCGGATCGGTTGGCAGTTTGTGAGCTACAATAGATGTACTGAGACCAGTCATGTCATCATAAGGCCAGGCGAATATGTCCTCATATTCCCTTAGAAATTCTGTATACTCTTTCTTTTCTGATGGTGACAGATGAACACTGATGCATGTTTCTTTGACATTTTCTGCATCTCCCGGGTTGACGATCTCAGTTTCGTCCAGGTTAGACTTAGGTCTGTTCTCAAAATCCTCAGCCTCTTTAACAACCTCTTCTGGTATACCATCTTCTTCTGAGTCTATATCCGCTTGTTACGTTGCCTCGTTACATGTCACAATCGCCGGTTCATCAAGATAAGTAATAGTAATGCTGTGTAAATAAAGTAAACGATAAAAAGTAATAAGAGCAAGATTTGTAAGAAACTGAAATGCTTTGATAAATTTCATAATTGTTTTGAACATTGGAGCTCTTATTTCAATATTAAAAATGCAGAAAGAAAGTCAACTAGCGAAAAATAAAGATAATGCATGGTGCTTTGTTCAGCCTTGCTACCCCGAAGCTTTTCGGGCCCTGGTGGTTCTGATAGACAAATTGTTGAGGCGTGCTCCTCAGCTCACAGCTTGTATAGAAGGGCCTTCTTCCCCCTCCTCCTCGAAAATGACACAACAGTCCATATTATCATCTTCCAACAACAAATTCCTCATCGCCGCTAGTGCTTCCTCTTCTCCCGACCCATACATGACATTGGCTAGCTGGAAAGTCTGCTCCAAGTGAGGTATCAGATGCTCCAGTGGGTAGTAGGGACTTCTCCATGGTGGCGACCAATGGTTCAACTCATCCTAGGTGTATTCATATCCCAAACCAAAAGTGGTACCGTGTTTCTTCAACTTGATAGGCTTAGCGATTCCTTGGAGATTCTTGCCAAGTCCCTTGCCAGGTTTGTATCCATACCAATTTAGTATACTTTCAATTTTGTTATCCTACCATTTATCCTTATCCATGACGTTGACTCGCTCAATGTGATGGTAGGTTTCTCCGCCTATCTTCCTTCTTCCTCCGATTGTTGGGATGGTCTGGCGACTGTATATGGGATTGCTACCATCGCCGTGAATAATTACCTCTTGTTGATTCCACTCGAATTTCACTGCTTGATGTAGGGTTGATGCTACAGCCCCAACGACATGGATCCAGGGCTGTCCCAATAGCAAGTTGTAAGATGCTGGGACGTTTATCACTTGAAAATCAACGTCGAACCAAGTCGGTCCCATTTGCAGACACAAATTGATTTCCCAAATAGTGGACCTTTGTGATCCATCGAAAGCTTTGACATTGATGGCTCTATCCCTGATCTCATGCAGGCTTTTTCCCAATGTTCTGAGAGTCACCAATGGACACATATTGAGGCTGGACCCTCCATCAATAAGGATTCTGGTGATGAAATAATCTTCGCACTGCACAGTAATGTGCAATGCCTTGTTGTGACTTAGCCCTTCAGGTGGTAGCTCATCTTCGTGGAAAGTGATTTTGTGACTCCCCAATACTTTCCCTACCATGTTTGCCATTTATCTTCTAGTTATGTTGCTGGGTACATATGCCTCGCTCAGCACCTTCAATAAGGCGTTCCTATGTGCGTCAGAACTTTATAGCAGAGCCAAGATAGAGATCTGGGCCAACATTTTGTTCAACTGATCAATGACCGAATACTATTTGCCTTGTATCTTCCTCCAGAGATCATCAGGTCTAGTTTCAGTGATGGTTGGTCATCCAGAGGCCTGCTTACTGGACTCGGCTAGATGTTCTAGGGTATAAACCCTGCTGGTTCTTGTTATACCCTATGCTGCAATTGCTTCTCCAGATTTGGTTTTCCCTTTCCTTCTCGCCTCGGTGGTGTAATCCCATGGTATGGCCTTCGTATGGAATGGTGTTACAACTGTCATGGCCACTGGAATGGGCACCTTTGCCTTGGATGGAAACACAGTCACTTCGAATAGTACAGGTGTGTTTGGAGACCCAAAATCGACCTTAATAGGTCCTAGCGTCTTTGCAGAAGAAGGTGCTTCGAACTCAAGTGGTATGGACATGTTTACTTCAGCGTTTTCAGAAGGCTGGATCTGGACCACAATCGGATTAAGTGTGACCGTTGGTTCCTTTGGCTTGTCACCTTCAGCGATCAATCCGATCGACCCTTTGGGGTACCAATCGTCCTCTATCTCAATCATGTGAATGCCTCCACCCTCGTGGTCAGGTAGAGGGTTATTGTGGACATTCGGAGCTGGCTCCTTTGCTACGATGATCTTGTTGTCAATCAAAGCTTGGATCTTATCCTTCAGAGAGCGACGCTCATCAATGGTATGCCCCTTCATGCCAGAATGGTATGCACAGGTTTTGTTTGGGTTGACCCATTGGGAGGGGTTTTTAGGGTTTACGGCAGGGATAAGGGTGATGTAACTAGAAACTTTGAGTCTTTCATACAGCTGGTCGATAAGTTCGGCAATGGCGGTATACTATTTGGGGGGTCTACGGTCAAAGTTTGGTCGGGGTCTAGGAAAGTTTTGGCGGGTGGGAGGTGATTGATAGTGAGAGGGTTGAGTATTGTAGGTTTGGTAGACATGTGCGGGTTGGGAATATCTGGGTGAAGTAGGCTGATATGTGGGAGGTGGAGGTGATTGGTAAGTAGGTGGTGGAGTTTAGTAAGAGGACGAGGGTGCTTGGTAATTTAGGGTAGGTTGATATGTAAGTGGAGGTATTGGGTAGGTTTGGTATTCGATTAGGGATTTTGTTCTTTGTGCAACTATCACGGCGCTCACGTCCCTTTTCATGGATGTGCCACCAGACCGTAGAGCCTTGTTGGTGGCTTTCAAAGCTTCAAAGTTAGTGACCATACCACTTTTGATACCTTCCTCGATCCTTTCCCCTAGCTTGATGATGTCGGAAAATTTCTGGCTTTCAATCAGCATTAACCTTTCATAGTACTGTAGGTTTTGAGCTCGGACGAAAAACCTGTTCATTTGTTCTTTTTCTAAAGCCGGTCTGACCTTAGCAGCTTCTGATCTCCAACGAGTAGCATACTTGCGGAATGTCTCAGTGGGTTTCTTTTTTAAGTTCTGGATGTAGAACACATCTGGTGCATTTTTCGCGTTGAACCTAAACCTGTCCATGAAATCGGACGCCATACTTACCCAATTTGACCACTTCTTAGGGTCTTGGTTGATGTACCAAGACAAAGCATCTCTCTTCAGACTCCTTATAAAGAGCTTCATGCGAATCTTTTTGTCCCTCCCTCCGACCAATGTGTCGCAGTATGTCCTCAGATGAACTCTCGGATCCCCGGTACAGTCAAACATTTCGAACTTAGGAAGTTTGTACCCCTCGTGCAGTTCGACAATGGGTTGAAAGCAAAGGTCTTCGTAATTTAGTACATCAATCCCCTTGCTACCCTCGACGCCCTGAATTCTGCTAGTCAGCTTCTTGAGTTCTTCCGCCAGATTCCTGATAATCGAGTCCTTAATATCGGACTCGAGTGTGCTTGAAATGAGTTGAGTATAGTGTGGCATGGTTTCCACATAGATGGGGGCGTTGTGGGTATGATCATTTGTGGAATTTAGTGGTTCAGGGATGAGCAGTGTGGTGTTGTCTGAAGTGTGGCATGTGTTGCAATGGTGATGGAGAGCGGGTTCTTTTTGTGGTTTCGGGATGTTTTGCGGGGGTGCGGGGTTTTAAGTGTTTGGAAAACTGACATCTGGGGTAGTGAGGGAAAACAACAAACTTGTCAAGTTCCGAACTTGGTTCAGTTCCTCCTGAATTTCAATAACTTTTGTTCGAGCTGAGAGGCACTTTCCTTGGAAACCTGAATACCCTGAGGAACCTCTACCTTTTCAACTGAGTTCTCCTTTCTAATGTTGCTCAAATCTTCCATTTTTCCCTTATTCTTGTTCCTGATAGGACTTGGAGGAGGAGGAGGTGGATGGCACTTAGATCTTGTAAAGTATGATGACGATGCCAGAGTGCATGAACTAACCTTTGGGGAGGGGAATAAACAAAAGGTAAAACAAAAAGGTGGCAAGTTAGTGTGGATTATGAGAAGAAAGCATTGCAATATTTAAACACATAGTGCGAGAATATAAATCGTGTCCTAATTTGGGAGCCTCGTTGTGCCTGAGGTAGGCCTAGCGACAAGTTGATTTGGAGAACTTATAATGCTAAATGCTTCATTTTATTGATAAAAATAAGACGAATCCCAAAACGACACTAAAATAGCAGAAATAAAATGTCACTAATGGTCATTGGCCTTATTACATTCTTAAAGCAAAAGAAAAGACTCCTAGCTACTTGGTCCCAGAAGGACCTTCTTCAGGTTGAATGTTTTCGTTAATCAGATCCTCCAGCTTGCGCAGATTTTCTAGTAAAAATGCCTTCGCCAGGGGTTGTCTTTTGCCTTCCTCAGCGTTCTGATAGTTGGTGACACTTTTCCTCACTTTCCCTTCCGACTCCAGCAGACTGTATTCCAGATATTCCAGCTTCTTACTAGCCCTAGTGACTCTCTCTTTCCATTCGTTGATTTGGTTACTTGATGGGAGGTTCCTCCACCAGGTCAACAAGAGTGAGGGTATGTTGATCATACCAAAGTCGGGAACTTTGTCATTCATTTCTGCAAAACAAAAGGGTGAGGCCATACTTCTGACAGACTCAGCTATTAAATATCAACAATTAGCATGAGCAACATTTAGTTCTCCAAATAAATGCACAGACATGGTAGCATCTGTTTGGGTTTTAAGGAATCCCAGTGCACTTTGGATAAGGCTATCTTAAAGAGTCATTATGCAGACAACATAACTGACTCGACTAGGTTTGACAGTGATGCATGCAGAATTGAACAGAGTAGGGTTTCTATAGGGTATTAGACTGGTACTCTTGAGCGGACAACTCAAGAGGTAAAGACACGGAACCGTCGACTACACCGTTGATCGACTAGTTTTACCGCAAATACGCCTTTGCCAAATTTAGGGGGGTAATGATATCGGAAGGGCGCAACCACTCATTATAAGCGTTGATATGGTATTTTGTTTGGCACGAGTGGAATATGATTATGAATATGCAGTTACAAGTTGTCATGTATTTGCACGTTCATAAAGTAATGATTACAATAATTACTCATAATTACAACAATATTGAAGGAAAGCAGTAAAGGAAAGCATTAAAGAAAAGAAACAAGGGGCCAAGTCAGTTTCGTAATAGAAGAGAAACAAAGACATTAAATAAAGGCAATAAAGAAGTAGTAAAGTCACAAATAACATGAAATGGTAAAAGCCTAAAGAAATGTCCCCAGCAGAGTCGCACGCTATCACGCCCCCTTTTTATAAAAAAAAGCAAAATCTGGCTTGTGACATTTGGGAGGACAACTCGTTCCCTTTTGGGAATTGGGTTTTGGAATTTGAAGAGTCGCCACCTAATGATTAAGTGCATTAGGACACAAAGAAGGGTTTGAGTTTGAAGAACCAGAGTTTGGTAAGGGCTAGAAATTATCTCGAGAGGAAGGTGTTAGGCACCCCTCAAGATCCACTAGTGTGGTTCCCGACCATGTTACAATTGTGACTTCACATAATCAAATAAGCAATTAAGGGCTCAAGTAAGAAGGGGTTCACATACAACATTGCAAGAAAATCGAAACTTGAGCAAGGGTAAAAAGGGGCAGGAATTTGATGAAAAATTTAAACAATTCTACAAGGAATAGATGAAAATAAATAAAAGGGAAGAGGGGATCCTAGGTTTATGATTAATATGGATCACATCAATGCAATACCCGGTAATCACTCCTCAAAAGAGGGGCTACACGTGGTATTAATGCAATGGTCATCATATCCATAACTACCCTTCCCACCCCGTTAAGGTATTAAAGCGCAGAATGGTGTCGTTACTTATTGCATGCTATTACTCGTCCCGATCCTATCAGTCCTGGAGGCATTTGAGACTACTAATCCTAAAGGGGAGGGAGTTGGGGCTTTTTCAGAGTTTCAAAAGGATAAAAATCTAGGCGACAAGCAAAAACAAATAGCAGTTAAAGGGTGAACAAATAGCAATTAAGGCTCAAGTAGGCCTCCTCATTCAAAGCAGCAAGTTATTTAGCATGACTTATAAGTACTGGTTCGGTCTTTAATAAATTAAGGCGTAGGACAGACTGATTTATCACATATTTTTTCGGATAAGGAGTCCGAATTAACCTTGTCTTGATGTAGTTATCAAAACTGATACAGTTGGTTAATTACCTAGTAGTTTTCCTAAGCGAGACCTATAGGCATGATATCTAACAGTGTACACTAATTGTTTATGAAAAGGATGCTGGTTTTATAAACAAAAATATACGGACTTATGACTGATTTTAGATTCGAAACGAAACTAATTCAACTAATTTGCTCCTATAGGCATGATCTCTAAGTGTCATTGGTTTAAAACGGTTACGTAAGTGCAGGAGTCCTATAAGCATGGTGTCTAGGATGCAATTGATTATTTTAACATATAGACTGTTTACCTAATGTGTATATGCAGAAGTGCGGAAGCCTATAGCCATGATTTCTATATGCAGAAGTATAGAAACTTATAGACACGTTTTCTGATGCTGAAATGAAACAATCTTATAGGTAGGATTTCTAAATGCATAATGAAACAATCTTATAGGCAGAATTTCTAAATGCATATATATAAACGAAAATGTTGTGATTGCAGAAATAAAACCTAAAGCATGATATCTACCCCATATGCATAACATGAGAAACCCTTCCCCATTTTTTTACTATACACCCCATAGTTATCACAAATTATTACCACTTGAATGAATCCAAAAAAAGTATATTACATCAGAAATTCCAACTATATCTGAACAGCCTAATTCAAACTCAAAGTCCAATAATATGAGATAAACCAACTTCCAGGATCGGATTCCCGAAGCCTTTCTCATCTTTTGGGTGTTTCAAAGTTCCAAGGAGCTTTGTGAACTCTAGGCAGTGCTTACACCCAATTATATTACAGAATTATAGTGCAGTGAGGAATGGCCAACCCTCCAATGTCCAAGTTCAGAGGGAACTCCAGGTTCCCAAGGCAAGGCTCATAGGAGGGGATAGAACTTAGAGTCTAAAAGTAAGTGTAAGTGCAATAGAGGGGGAACTAGGGAGGATCCATGACAAACTAGTGGTCATGCCCAGTAATTGGGATGCTAGCACACCCTTGACCAGCTTGTCAGCTTAAATAGGGAGTTACCTATTGAAGGTCAGGTTCAGACCTGGGCAGTAATTTAGATACTGACAGGCCAAAACCATTAACTCAGATACATAAAAGGGAATAAGGGGATAAGGATTCATAATAGAAGCAAGATACAAGGAAAGAAACACACATCATTTAACTATTGAACATGAACAACAAAGTGGGAAAGAGTACTGAAACTATAAAATAAACACATAGGGGGTGATGTAAGAAATTAAATTAGACATACCAATTTCAGGAAAGACAGGTAAGTAAAACAGCAGTCTTGAAAAGCCAAATTGCAAAGCAGTACAAACGTCTCAGCAGAGGGTAGAAGGTATTCAAAAAAGTATTGTGATTGAAAATGTATGTGAGAGAGTAAGGTTTTTTCAAAGCTTAAAGCTTAAAGCCCCCCTCTTATAGAAGAAGGGTCGAGCCCTTTTTATAGTGTAGCAAGTAAGCAAGAAAAGGTAAGGAAATATCATTCTGATCAGTCTCCCTTTAATTAAGGGATTCTGATCTCAAGCTGGTAAAACAATTATGGAAAGGGATTTAGAAAAATATTTTCCCAGTAATATAATAAAAGGGTAAGTACATAGAAGCTATTTATGGAAACAAGCTAATAGTACACATCTTGTGAAGAAAAAGGAAAGGGAATAAACCAGTAAAATTAAAACTTTAGACTTTTACTCGAAGAGTATAACTTTCCGTCATTACGATGCCTCGTCAGCACATTTTCAAAGGATCGAGGCTATGGTCGAGATTCACCCCCAAAGGGCTATCGACGCCTGACCTCAGGGCGCGTAGCTAGAGCTGATAAAGTCTATTAGGCTAGTCCAAACCCGTACCATAGCACTAAAAGGCTTTACTAGCCCCATATCTTTTTAATAAATGCATTTGTACTATGTTAGGATTCCCCTTCATATATAAAGGGGATCCTTGTTATTTTGTAGACATCTGATGCTCAATATTGAACACACAAGAACATTCTATCTGCTCTCTAACATATTCTCTTGATCTCATTACTTCCATTTTATTGCTTATATTCGTTGTGTTCTATTTATTGTTCTTCATTTATTGCTTATCATTGATCATAAAGAGCCATCACCGCAGCTCTCATAGCTGTTAGTCTTCCTTCGGTCGCTCTAATACGGCCATCCAACTAGACCCCGTGGCCTCATACACGATAGTTCGAGGCCCCAATCTCCGGCCGTTTGGTTCGATTATCGTATCGCCTCTAAGCTATAATCTTGCTTTCTAATCTTTTACTTAGTATTCATTGCCTAACAACTAGCATAATAATAGATCACGTATTTTTACAACCACAAAATCAAATTTAATTATTATTACCACTTTCATGGTAAATACTATAGATGATATATTTTCCACAAACCTTCTATAGTAACTGGTTAAGCCCAAGAAGCTGCGTACCTCGATAGTAGTCATAGGCCTTGGCCAATTCTTAACTGCTTCAATCTTTTGACTATCAACTTTGATACCCTCTCCTAGTACTATATGCCCAAGAAAAGTGACTTACTTTAGCAAGAACTCACACATGGAAAACTTGGCGTAGAACTTGTGATCCCAGAGTGTACGTGGGGCATTTTAAAAATGCTCTGCATGCTCTGGTTATGATCGAGAATACACCAAAATATCGTCTATGAACATGCTTATGAATATATCCAAAAATGGCATGAATACTCGATTCATCAGATCCATAAAAGTTGTTGGTGCGTTGTTTAAGCTAAAAGACATAATGAGAAACTCGTAGTAGCCCCATCTGGTCCGAAAGGCTATCTTCGGAATATCTCCTTCAATGATTCTTAACTGATGATACCCATATCTGAGTTCAATCTTCGAAAGAATACTTAGCGCTTTGCAATTGATCAAACAAATTGTCGATCCTCGAAAAGGGATACTTGTTCGTAATGGTTACTTTATTCAGTTGTCTATAATCGATGCATATCCTTAACTAACCATCTTTCATATGAATAATAGAACTAGAGCTCCCCACGAGGAAGTACTGTGTTGGATAAAGCCCTTATCCAAATATATTTTAATTGAGCTTTCAATTCCTTCCACTCGGTAGGAGCCATCATATATAGAGGGATATATATCGGTTGTGTATCGGGTGGCACACCGATGGCAAACTCGATCTCTCTCTTAGGTGGGATATCTGGTGTCGCGCCCCCTTTTTCCCTCCCTTTTTTACGGGGAAGAAAAGGTTTGGATTTCGATATTTATGGGTAACAAATCATTTCCTTTTGGAAATTGGGTATTTTGAAGAGTCGACACCTAACGGATTATGGTGCGTTAGGGCACCTAGAGTGATTAACTCTTGGATTGGTTCGCGTTACCAGAGATTTAGGGTAAGGGCTCGAAATAACTTTAAGGGAAAGGTGTTACGCACCCCTCTCGGTCCACAACTGTGGGTCTCCGCCGAACTTATATTTATGAATCAGTCCTTTAACGAATAAGTAGTTGAAACAAATAATTGCAAATAAAGCATGTTGGACATTGTGTGACTCAAATAATAAGATACAAAATTTGAACAAGATGTGTCCAAATAAAGAAAGTAAAGTTTTAAGCAAAGGGAATTTGGGAAAGAGGGATCCCAGGTTAGTTAGCCTGCGGGATCACCCCACGCAATGCCTGGTAAACACTCCTCAATGAGGGGTTAAACGTGACATTAGCGCGTAGTCATCATATCCCATTCTACCCAAGTCCCTCCGCTTGTTCATAGCCTAAAGGGTTCTAATAACCTTGACAATGTCTATGCGTGCACTACCCGTCCCTTCCTTATGGCCTTGGAGGTATTTTAGGACCTCTAAATCTGGGCAATTCTAGACAACCCCTAAGTTGTTTTAAAAGAAGAAAATTCTAGGCGACAGGCATGAACACATAGGACTTAACAACTAAATACAGAAAGAAATAGTTAAGAGGTCTAGGTTTACCTCCACAAGTAATGCACATAAGCAGCACGTCTCAAGCACAAACAAGATCAGTTTTTGTTAGAGAAAAGACCTAAACAGGACATCTAAGTGGGTGTCAATGCACAGAAATATGCAACTCTATTTTTATAAACTCGACAATAAGGTCCTAATCAATTTCCCTACCGATTTTAAAACCTGCTAAATCTGAACAACTTTAAATAGCAAAAAAGATACAGTTATCAGAGTTATAGAATTTAAAATCGCCCTATAGGCTTGCCTAAATGCAGAATAGTGATGTTCTAAGAGCATGATAACTACGTTTGATGTAGTAAAATTGTGAGTAGTTTTTAAAAATAGACTCTTGAGTTCCTATAGGCATGCTTTCTAGTAGTAGTGAGTGAAGGCAATGTTTAAAAGATCGATTAAAGAAGCGAACAATTGATTAAGCCAATTTCAAATGAAATAACACGAATTGGACTGACTTGTATAACTAAATTGATTTTAATTCTATAGGCAGAATTCTGATTTTATTCCCTATAAGCATGGTATCTAATTATTAAGAACTGGTGTTAGAAACTTATAGGCATGATATCTAATGAAAACAAATGTAAATACCCGTTGTAACTGAACCTGATCACATTCTATAAGTATGGTATCTACTTAAAGAGTTGATTTTTAACCTATAGACATGATTTTTAATATTGGAACCACTTAGATCTTATAGGCATGATTTCTAGCATGGTAAGGCAAATATAACAAGTATATTAATATGATCCTATAGGCATGGTTTCTAGCATGGTAAAGCAGACATAGCAAGTATAAAATCCTATAGGCATGGTTTCTACCCATACTACCCCACAAATATGTAACTACCCACCCTTTTTCACTAATCACTCCAATATTCATTTACAAATAATTATTACAAACCAGATGAAAAAATTATCAAATAGATAAAAGAAACAGAAGAAGTTACACTATAGGGAGCCTGAATTAGGCCCAAGTGATGTCCCAAACCTCCAATAGCCTCAGATGCCAAAACCCATAGACAATATAATTGTCTAGGTGCATCAGAGTTTCCTAAGGATCCCAGATAGTGCTCACACCTAGACTTTATAGCCAAAACTGAGTAAGTGCAGTATGGAAGAGCCAGCTCTAGTGCGTCCGAGTTTAGAGGGATCTCATAGGGATCCCAAGGCAGTCACACACTAGATGGGAAGAACTTAAGGACCTAAGAGTAGAGTGGGGTGCTTAACATAGTTTGAAAGGGTTTTAGTAAGAAAATAGTGTTAAAAGATACTTGTTTGAAATAGTTTTGTAAAAACAATATAGGGAGTTATTCAATAAGACAATTTTGAAAAGGGTCAAGCGACCAACAAACAACAAACCAAACACAGAACCAGAAGAGGTTCATCAGCACTCCAAGACATAGAATCAAACAGGTACAAACATTCACTCAAAGGTAATAGGGGATTTGGGGCAAGTATAGAGCACATAGTAGGCAAAGAGGCACATAGGTACAGAATCAGAGAAGTCCTAAAAGGGGTTCAAGGGATTAAGGTACAACATGAACTTCAAAATTAATACAGAATCAGACAGACTAAGGATAGCCAACTACAAAATTAATACAGAATCAGACAGACTAAGGATAGCCAACTACTTTACATAGGAGGGTGCATGCCAGATATCAGAGAAACATAAGTAAAGAAGAGTCACATTGGGGGGTATACTAGAAAGGGATTCATGAGCAGGCTAATCCTAATGGGGTTGGACATATTCAGAAGCACGTAGTAAAGAAGAAAGTGAAGTAGACATGTTATTTGCAGGTTGAACAACAAAACCATAGACAGAAACATATTAGAAACTTGACAAACTGAAGTAGTAGAAGAAGCATATTGTCTTTAAAACTGGAATCGAAATCAGCACATACCAGTGAAGAAAATAGCAAGCACAAAGTGAAAGAGAACCCAATAATTAGCCTTGGCGCAGCCGGCTAACTTAGAACAGTAGTAAGTAACACAAAAGAGAGCAGAAAGTTTTGAGTGTGAGAGAGAGAGAGTTTTGAACCAATGTGTTCGTGTGTCTTGATTGTTAATGAGAGAGAATATATATAGTAGTTCGAAACTAGGTAAAATAAGGCAAGAATCACAATTGTAAAGTAATTATGGAACTCGAAACCAATTAGAGAAAAATTAGTACAAGTACTCCCTTAATTAAGGGAATCAGTTCAAACGGTAAGAACAAGTAACATATAAGGAAATAAATAAATGTGTAACTGGAGCATAACAGACAAGGGAAATAATTCAAACATATTAGGCATAGAGTAAACAATTACGACTAGGTTTAGAAAAACTCTAATTAAGGAGATAGTTAGTAAGAATCAAGTACCAATGCAGACAAGGCAAACAAATCAATCAAATTGAGTGGAAAGGTAGGAATCAAAGGTTTAAAGGAAAGTGTTCGAATCAGACCAAGAAATAGGGAATTCAGAATCAATCAAAGAGAAAGTCACGAGTCGGTGTTTAACATATAAATAAAGTAATACTTGGATAGTCAAGAGTCGACATGCAACTCTAGCAAACATGAAAGTTAAACAATACTAATTTAGTGAGAAAGATGCAAGTCTTGATGTGAACAATCAAGATGAACACAATCATATAGAATCAGTGCAAATTTAGGCTAAGAAATTTAGTAGAAACATATCAAGGCAAAATAGTCATGAGAAATCACAGAAACTCAAAACGAGAACCGGTTAGTCATGCCGAAACACAGAACCAAACAAAGAACCCTAAAAAATTAGGGCTTTCAACATAGATGAGTTAAAAATGTAGTAAAGTCATAGAATCAGTCAAGATATGTGAGAAATAGAAGTCTAAACACAAAGAATTAGTTAAACAAGGTTTTAAAAAGAAGTTCCGAAAACCCTACTTTTAGAAAAAGATGAAAAACACTTGAAATCATATGATTCTTGTAAAGAACCTCAAGGAAAATGTAAAACATTCAAGAAACAAACTCAAATCATCCTAGATACGTACAGATCTAGGATGTGTAGAATAGAAATTATGGTTTCGAATGAACCCATACAGAGATGAAGAAACCTGTTCAGAAACTCAAAGATCGTAGCAAATAGAATGATTTTGCTTGAAATCACACCGGAATAGCCAAGAACAGGCAGGAAATGAACACGAGATGCAAGTCGGTATGGCCCTGGGCCCTTGAATACCTTAGACAAGGAAAGCATGGCATGAGAGAAGCCATTGGAGGCTTAAGAGACGATGAGAGGTCACCAGAGATGGCCGGAGATGGGAGGTCAGTGGTTGAAGGTTAGGGTTAGGTTGAGAGTGTTTTGAGAGCAGAGGATTTTAGGGTGGCGGATGTAGAGAAGTGATTAGGGTTAGGGGCCATTTGGAATTAAAAAGGAAAGAACAAACGAGGGTCGTTGACCTTTTAGATCAACGGCCAGGATCTGATGGGGCCTTGGGTCGGGTAGGTGTATTTAGGGCCTGGGTCGGGTAATTTAATTAAGAATTGATCTGGGTGTTGGGTTGAAATTAGGCTAAAATTGAAATACAATTTGGCTAAGTTTTAAATAGCTAATTTAACACTGTATAATTTATAATAAATAATAGATGATTTCTAAAAAATAATTTCATGTACTAAAATGATTTAAACTACATATTTAACATTTTTAAAATATAGATGATCATTTTATGCATATAAATGTAATTATGCGTTAATAGGGCTAGTATTGCAAATATATGTAAATTAGTTTTAAAAATGCAAATGCAATTATAAAAATGCACTAAAATACTTAAGCACTATTTTGGCATAAATATAGGATTTATATGGGTAAATTACCACAACAATAATTTGAAGGATAATTATTGGAAATTTTATAAGTAAAAGGGGAAGAATTAAATCATTTTAAAGCCTTTAAAATTATAAAAAATTATAAAAACCCTGTGCATGCTTAAATATGCATACATATGCTATTTTTGAAAGTATATATGTCTATAAAAATATATAAGAAAAAATTGGGTATCAACACCTGGGAGCACTTCAAGGAACAAATCGGGAAATTCACTAACCACTAGAACCAATCGGAAGGTGGGAGGCTTTGCCTCCACATCTTTCACTCGTACCAAATGATAAGTACACCCCTTCGAAATAATCTTCCGTCTTAAGGTAAGGAATAAACTTCCCACTTGGTGCTGCAACATCACTCTTCCATTCAATGACGGGTTCTCCTGGAAAACTAAAGCGGGCGACTTTTGCCCAACAATCCATGATAGCATAACAAGAAGCCAGCTAATGCATTCCCATAATGACATCAAATTCCATCATCTCTAATTCGTTCAAATTAGCTAAGGTGTGACGGTCATGAATCATCACATCACAACCTCGATATACATACATAACTATCATAGACTCACCTATGGGCATGGACACTTCAAACAATTGATGTAACAATTCAGGATTTTTACCACATTTACTAGCAACAAATGGAGAAATATACGACAAGGTTTAACCCAGATCTATTAGGGCATACATGTTAATGAAGAATACAGATAGTATACCTATAACCACATCCAGTGATGACTCTAGGTTTTGTCGTCTCGACAATGCATAGATGCGATTCTGGTGTCCACCCAACATAGATGCTCCACCCCTACCTCTACCTTTTCCTACCAATGGTTGCATGCCTTAATCAAGAGGGCATGTTGATGATGACCAAGTTGCAGTTCCTATTGGCAATATAATGCTACATTCCTTACTGGAAAAAAGGCATAATATGACTGGGATGCCCAAAATATAACTTATGTCTGAATCCTAGGGACAAAGGCCAAAGTGGTTCCTACCACATCAACCGAAATAGGGTACCAAGGGCAAATTCTTGCTAGTGTCTCCACTATATTGGGAGCTCTGTCCTCAAGGATGTTTTCCCTAACCGGAGTGAGTGGTACGACCATGATACTGACCTTGGGACTATGTTGTTGCGTTAGCCAGTAGATAACATAGGTTCCAGGGAAATAGAGGTATGAACTAACCTCGTGGCTCACCCATATCACCTGTAGAACATGCTATTTTATGTTGGCCCCGCTCATGCTCTCGAGCATCTTGTTATTTCCTTTTCTGATTCTTCAAGCTTTGCACATAGGCTAAAATGCGTGCAATGTCCATGATCGGATTCAGAGATGTAGTGGTACACTTTTTAATTAAATGTGGTTTCAAATTACCCACAAATATATGTACTTTATCACTCATCTCAGCCATAACCAAAGGAGCATACTTGGACAAGGAGTTAAATTGCATGCTGTATTCCCGAACGCTCCTATTACTTTTCTCCAAACATGCGAATCTGTCTTGTTTAGCTCGGTGGAGCTCAATAGGCAAATACTGCTGCAGAAAGGTCTCATAAAACTCCCTCCATACTACTGGTGGAGCAAGTGGTCCCCCAGATTGTTCCCACGTTTCATGCCAAGTCACAATAATATCCCGCAATGTGAATGTAGCAAGATCTACAGACTCCATATCAGTGGTATGCATAACTCATAATGTCTGCTGCATTTGATCTAGAAAATTCAAGGGATCTTTGTTTGGATATATTCCTCTAAATACCGGGGGGGTCCAAATTTATGAAATCCTAAACTCTCATATTGACTGATCCATCTAAGGTTGCAGGGGTTTGACGTTGGGCCTGAGAGGCTACTAATCGGGTCACCGCACATCACTTCTCATATCAAGATCATGTTCATGAACAACCGAGGGAGAAATCAAAGGAACATTATCTCCTCTTTGTCATTGCCGAAGGCAATGGTATTGTCCAGGAACCCTGAGTATCAGCTTCACCGTGAGGTCCATGTTGACCCATAGGGGCAGATGGCACTTGACTGGTACCTTATCATGCATCTTCATTCAATTCTTGGGTAATTGCATGATGTCTCGTGGTAGGCATTTCTATAATCATAAATAATATGAGGATCAGAAGTGAATACTTATGACTCAACTCTATCACATGATCTAGATCAGAAAGAAATATATCCATCCTAAATATCTTGTAGCCTCCTGTTTATAAGTATGGCGCACAACATACCAATAAGCAAGAGTATACTAGATATGCTTTGCAGACTCCCTAGGACTAACCTACTCTGATACCAAGTTTGTCACACCCCAACCTTGGGAGGTGCGACCGACACACATCGCCCAAAGGCCCATGCGAACTGACATATGTACTTACATCTTTTCACATGAATTTGGGTTGATTAGGTGCTGATGTCTGACATATGGGATTTGATAAAGGTTCATATTTGACTGTTAAAGAAACATTAACATTATATACAACTTCACAATTGTTACCAATATGGGCCTAACCAATCCTTACATATATCTGAACATTGGACTGCAAGCTTCTAAAAGTGCCAAAAATATAAATTTACGTATAACTTGGTCTGGACTGGGCCACACTATACCCAAAATAACCAAATCATGCACTTTAATACCTATTGACTTCTGAACAACTACTCTAAAGAAGTGGAGTGCAACGACCAGTAGCTGGAACAAACACCATAATCTGGAGGGACGTCACCTGGTCTATCATTACTACTGGGCATGGACACAGTGCCCTAAGAAAAGGGCGTCAGTATGAAAGATGTATACATTACTAAATTGCTTTGTTATCATTCATTCTTCGCTTTCCATTACTTCTCATTACTATATTTTGTTCTATTTATCATGTCTTAGTAGATGTCTTAACCTGGACTCATAACTACTCTACCGAGGTTAGGCTTGATACTCACTGGGTACCATTGTGGTGTAATCATACTACGCTTCTGCATATTTTTTGTGCAGATCCAGGTGCATCTACCGGTGCTGGACGCTAGAGATTGATTTGCTAGATGCTTTCAAGAGACATCAATGTATACCTACCCAACGTCCGCAACCTTGGAGTCACCTTTCGTTACCTTCTCATTGTTGTTATTTCTTTTATCAGACAGTGTAATAGTAGACATTTTAGAATATTCTGTAGAGCTTATGACCCAGTTCCACCAGATTTTGGGTGTTACTTGTCAGTTGTGCTGTTGAGATTTATTATGATAGTTTAATTGTTTAAAGTTGAGGTTTCATTTTTATTTTCGCTATTTCTCTATGCATTCTAGGATTAACTAGTCTTAGAGACTAGGTGTCATCACGACATCATAAGGTGTGAAATTGGGGTCGTGATTACTTAGAACAACCATTCTTACAATACATAAATCCTTTTAGGGAGAGAGATACTTATACCAAGTCATGCCAGGAAAGAAAGTTGTCTTACATATCTTATTGATGAACTAGCTTCGCTTTCCTGAATTCCTACGCATTCATAGTGATTAACTATACCTCCAATGAGTCTCCAAAAATCAAGATAACAGGTATTGCAATGATAATCTAAATCTTCTTCACGCTAAATCCTACTAAAATCACTTGTGACTCAATCTAGTCTGCTTAGAAGCTCTCAAGGGAGGTTTGAAAGCGTTTTGGTTAAGTTAAAGTGGGTGACACTTCCTAGAATGAAAGTGAAAGAGATACACTGCCTTTTTGTACCATACCGAGTTTTTCAAATTCTGTCACTCTCACATGCAAAATGGGTTGCCCCGCCCCGGTCATTGCACCTTATGGGACAAATAGCGCAAGTCTAATGAAACTTGTATCCACCTTCTATCCTCATATGCATCGTCGGCTGATTGGCCGCTCTAGAAGCCAAACTTACCTAGCTTTACTTTATGTGTGGGATGTAATATCTCTCTACTGAACCTTTCGAATTTGCCTATCTAAAATGACTACCGACTCCTCATCATGTCAAATCCTTGTCCAAATGAACCAAGCTGAAATCTAACACATGTGACGGATCCTCATAGTACTTCTGAAGCATGGAAACATGAAACACCGGGTGAACTCCCGATAAGATTGGTGGAAAAGAAAGTCCGTAGGACACCTCACCCACTCTCTCTAAACCTCAAAAGGACCTATATACCAAGGGTTCAACTTGCCCTTCTTCGCAAACCTAATAATGCGCTTCATAGGCGAAACTCTAAGTAGAAACTTCTCACCCACCATGAATGCCACATCACGAGCCTTTCTATCAGCATAACTCTTCTACATGGACTGTATTGTACAAAGCCGCTCCTCAATCAATTTCAATTTCACGAACCAAATCCGTGCTCAATAGTGTAGCCTCCCTAGGCTCAAACCAACTAACTTGAGAACGACATTTCCTCCCATATAATGCCTCATACAAATCGATTTGGATGGTTAAATAATAGCTGTTTCGTATGAAAACTTGACCAATGGAAGAAACTAATACCACTGTCCTCTAAAATCTATGACACGTGCTCTCACAATTACTCAAAAATCTGAATGGTCAGTATATACGGTCAAAATCAAGGAAGACCAATCTGAGGCTTCTGTGGCAATTCAAGCCCGGCCTCGATGAGATCAAAGCACGGTCCAAGGCCCGTCCCCAAAGCACTCGCCTTGGCAGGGCACGTTGAAGATTTACCATGGTATACCTCGAGGTAGTGTGAAAATCAACGATCATCATGAAAAGGCGGGAAACCCCCGAGGGACACGATAAGGACTGATAGAGTCTGCAAGAATAGTACAAATCTGTATCGAGCCATTATACAACTGTAGTAGTAGCATTTCTTTGTCATTTATTAGATGTGTACCACTTGTAAACCCTGAGGGAGTACCAAATATGGAACCAGTTGATATCAGCTCCCACAACGTCCTAAACACGGAAGCAGACGCAAACCCCATAAGGAACGAATGCAGGGAAACCCAGGATGGAGGCCAAAAAGCACGAGGGAGGGAAGAAAGAGGAGTTAGCCTCCAAGTCATTTTTGAAATGCTACAAGCACAACAAATGGCTATTGCTCAGCTGCAAAGTCAACAAAAAACTCCAAGCATGGCAGCACTGGAAACGGCTCCTCGAGTCGAGCAGGCATCGGAGAGATTGAGTAACAACAGGTCAACAACAATCCCCACTATTATGAAGATGCTCGAGGACCTCACTAAAAGGATTGAATCAGAAGAAAAGAAGATAGAGGCTAACGATAAAAAGGTGGAGACTTATAACTCGAGGGTCGATCAGATCCCAGGCGCTCCCCCTATTCTAAAGGGTGTAGATTCAAAGAAGTTCATGCAGAGACCATTCCCATCGAGTGCAGCTCCGAAGCTCATCCTGAAGAAATTCAGAATGCCCGATATCTTGAAGTATAATGGGACCACAGACCCCATTGAGCACATTACCACTTACACTTGTGCTATAAAGGGTAATGACCTAAAAGACGACGAGATCATGATGTGGTATCACAACCTACCCCCAAACTCGATGGATTCATTTACCATGTTGGTAGATTCCTTTGTGAAGGCACATGCCAGTGCCATCAAGGTTGCTACAAGGAAGTCCGACATCTTCAAGATTAAACAAATGTTGAACGAGATGCTGAAGGAATTTGTATCTTGTTTCTAGATGGAGCGAATAGAATTGCCACCGGTCTCCGACGACTGGGCAGTATAGACTTTCACTCAAGGCTTGAATGAGAAAAGCTCGATAGACTCGAAGCAGCTAAAGTAGAACTTGGTTGAGTATCCCGCTGTGACGTGGGCAGATGTGCATTACATATATCAATAGAAGATCAGGGTTGAGGACGACCAACTAGGAGCCCCCTTTGGCTCAATATACCCTATCAGGCTCTTAACAAAGGAACAAAGGATTACAGAAAGAGAATCGAAAACGGGCAAAGAAAGGTATCAACCACACTTCAAAGATCAAAGAGACACTTTGAGGCGAAATGTACCTCGAAATGATCGAGGAGTGGATCAAGGCCAAAAGTCCTGCACGAGCAAGACTGGGCTTCATAGGTATTCAAGGCCAGTGGAGGCACCTTGATTGTCAGAATACAACTTCAACATTGACGTCTAAGGCATCGTATCAGACATGGGTAGAATCAAAGATACCAGATGGCTAAAGCCCATACAGTCATATCCTTCTCAAAGGAATCCCAACATGATGTTTGAATACCATGGCATCCACGGTCATAGGACCGAGGATTGCAGGAAACTCCGAGAAGAGGTGGCTCGACTAATCAATGAATGGCACCTTCAAGAATTCCTCTACAATCTAGCCAAGAACCACTTTCGGAAAAGAGAGGCGAACGAAAAGAATGAACCAAAGGAACCACAACACGTCATCCATATGATCGTTGGAGGGGTCGACGCCTTACAAGGACCCGTTATCAAGTGGACGAAAATATCCATCACCAGGGAAAAGCGAACTCGAAGTTACATACCAGATGATGCTCTCATATTCACCGAAGAGGATATCGAGACCTTGTCTCAACCTTATAATTATGCCCTGGTAATTTCTTTTCTTCTAAATAAATTTCAAATTAAATGTATGCTCGTGGATCCAGGTAGCTCAGCCAACATAATCAGGTCGAGGGTGGTGGAGCAGCTCGGACTGCTCGACCAGATCATACCAGCCTTTGGAGTCCTCAACGGATTCAACATAGCAAGCGAGACAACAAAAGGAGAGGTCATCCTCCAGGTCAATGTGGCCAGTACAATCCAAGATACCAAGTTTCATGTCATCGAAGGTGACATGAGATACAATGCCTTACTTGGAAGGTCGTGGATACACGGTATGAGGGCAGTGCTATCAACCTTCACCAAATGATAAAGTTCCCAACCAAGGACGGAGTAAAGCAGTGCACGGGGAGCAGCACGCAGCAAGAGAGATGTTCACGGTGTACGATCTAGCACCGACATCAATACCCCCCATCGAAGAAGCCAAAAGAAAAGAGTCAATAAAGGACCGTGCCGCGTCCGCGGAGCGAGCAAGTAAAATGGATCAAGGCTCTAATGCAATCAATGCTAAGGTACAACCTTCTCTTTTTTCACTTATGTTTTATACTAACCTATTGCAGGTATTCAAGTAAGAGGAATCAAAGCACCCTCCAACTAGAAGACCTTGGGTTTTGAAGCATGCGTTGCACTCTTTTTCCCTTATACCGGGTTTCATCCCAAATGGATTTTACCGATGAGGTTTTTAATGCGGCAACATCAATATGCTACCCAAGGATGACTCATCAAGTATTCGAGGCTTCTCTTCGATCAACCCCAAATACTGGGGGGCATCGCCACGGGAGGTCTCAATTTTCCCTCATATATTATTAAATATTCATACATACTT
The DNA here is from genome assembly GCF_000715075.1 of Nicotiana tabacum. Taxonomy (NCBI): domain Eukaryota; kingdom Viridiplantae; phylum Streptophyta; class Magnoliopsida; order Solanales; family Solanaceae; genus Nicotiana; species Nicotiana tabacum. The sequence continues at coordinate 59,589,075 of NC_134084.1, read as the reverse complement.
TTAAAATATTGTATATGCATTTACAAACATGCACAAGTATTTCTATAATTTATTCTATAATTTTTAAAGGCTTTAAACCAATTTATTTCTGCATTTTTACTATACAAATATCCAATAATTGTCCCTCATACCATTTTTATGATGATTTAATCATCTAAATTCATCATTTATGCCCAAATAGCGCTTAAATATTCTAATTGCATTTTCTATAATTACATTTGCATTTTTCAAACTAGAATTGCCCATTTTTGCAATAATAGCCCATGCATATGCATAATTACATTGTCTATACAGAAAATGACTTTCTATATTTTTATAATATTGAGTAATTATTTTAAATTATTTTTCATGAACAAATGACATTTTCACTATTTACTAAATATTTTTATAAATTATTTTACTGATTTAATTGTGTATTTAATATCTAGCCACTTTCTAATTAATTTCGAACCTAGCCCAATTGTATAAACAACCCAATACCCAATTACCCCTACCCAATTAACTACCCGACCCGGAAACCCCTTAAATCAAGAAGGTTGATCTATAAAATCAACGGTCCACATCGCCCCAACCCTTTTAAATAGCCTAACCCGTCTAAACCCTAATCACTTCTCACCAAACGCCGTCCCTAAACGCTCTCATGTCCCTGTCAAACCCTAAAGTCACCGTCCCATCCAAACACCCCAAGAATCCCTATTCAATGGAATTCTCCCATTACTCCCTTACCATTCTAGGTTTCTTCCCTTATTTGGCATCCAATTCTGGAATAACTTAGGTACTTTCCTAAATATGGCAAGTACCCCAATTTGGTTCTGTCTGAATCTGTGTTTTCCTTTTGAATCTGGACAATCTCAAGACCAAGCGTGTATTTGTAATGTCTCTCTCATATCTCTCTTGATTCGCTAAGCCCTAAAGGTTAGGGTTTAAGATCCTCTCTGATTTTAACCAAATTTGGTTCAAATCCTGTCTTTTAAATATGTTTCTTCGTCTATATTTTCTCTATTATTTTTGGATCTGTTGATCTTTTACTGATTCTGAGTTTTACTCAAACCTAGGGTTTCAAACCCTCTATTTACTCGAATTAAAACTGATTCAATTATGAGTTTTCCTTTAATAATCTCTTATATATGTATATTTGGTACGAATCTGTGTTAATCTCTTTTATTCCGGCTGATTTGGTGTTTTACCCAAAAACTAGGGTTTCAGATCGTTCTAGATATAATTTGGCTTTCAATTTCTTAACTATTTTTCTTTAATACTGTCATTTATGTGTCTCTATGCATTCCATTACAACTCTTTGTTGCTGCTTCTTCTTGCTCTAAATTTTGGGGTTTTGATTCTTCAGAATCAAGCCAAGGCTGTTCGTTTCTGGTTTTCTTTTTGATTTCTCCTGTCTACATTATGTACCTTATTTTACTGCTGATTTTTTGTTTTGCTAAAATTTGGGTTTTCGAAATCTTCTACTAAATTCCAGTCTTTCCTTTCCTGTACGATACTAATACGTTCTTATTTTGTTCGATTTACCTGTTCTTACCTTATTTGGAACAATGTCTGATTAATAATTTATGCTACTTCCCTTAGACTTAACCTTACTGGCCTGATTTTATGTTCTAGTTATTAAAGTCAACTTCTAATTGATTCTAGAATTATTCTTTACCTTATTTGACCACTGATTGACTCCTTTAACTGATGCTAGCATGATTTTATGCCTGCTAATTGATCTATGCCGACCTAAACTGATTGTTAATTGATTTTTATTACCTTATTTGTGTGTGATTGGTTCATTACCTTATTTGTTCTGCTCTAATGCATGCTATAAAACTCTTCCCCTTTTCCCTTTTAGACATCAAGGGAACTCTTATTCTCACTACAAAAAAACTTAAGCTCTCTTTGGCTCCTGTTTTAAGTTCTATACTAAGTGGCTATTATTTGGCCGACTGAAAGCTAAGGCCACATTGTTCTGGGGCTTAACTGCTGCTACATCTTTACTTTCTTTCTATTCAACTGGTATGCCTTAATCCCTATTATTCTATTCTGTCGTATATGCCTTGTTTGATTAGTCCGTTTAAACTTCCAACATGCTTCAGTTTCCTCTATGATTACATGATCCCATTTAGTGATAATGCTATCCTAAGTTACTTTCAGCTATATGTTCCTTATCCAATTTAGCCATATGTTCCCTATTTTGCCTATTGTTAGATATTGTGAGCATGTAATTATTATGTGGCTCATTCTGTTTGTTAATTCAAGTGTCCTTGCTTTTGTGATTACTGATATGAGTATCCAATTTAAACAAATACCAACCTGTTTGAATCATGTTCTAAATGTGGATTCTACTTGTATAACTATGTTTGCAACCCTATAGTCTAAATCTATTTACTTCTGAAAATTAAACTGTTTTCCTAAAGCTGTACCCCTTACCTTCCGTGTACCGGCTCTTAAATGGCTACTCTTAGTCTCCTGGGATCCTACCACCCCCAGTGTGAGCACTGCTTAGGGTCCCTGATACTCATCTGAACTCTAACACATTGGTGTTGGTTTTCCAATCCTTTATGAATTTTGTGTTGAACTTGTGATTCTGGTATGAGCATTGTCCGGGGTCCCTGAGGCCCTTGGGAACTTTGACACACTAGGAGCCCTATTTTATGTACTATGGATAGACTACCATTATGTTCAGTGTTGCTATGTTCGTAGACCTGGTTCCCAGGTTGATATTGGGCCTATGAAGGATCCCTATAGTATAATGGATACTGTTATGTAATATATTCATTCCGACTGTAATATTCTCTGTAATAAAAAGGGCTTATTAGTAAAGTTGGGGGGGGGTCTATTCTTATATCTTTGGGTAGAGATCCTGCCTATAGGATTTAGCTATGCTGATTGCATTATGTGGATACTATATTCTGTTTAGAGATCTTGCCTATAGGATTTTATGATCGTTTTGACTCTGTGCTACACATATGCAAGTTAGAAATCCTGCTATAGGACTTTACGTTTAATTCTGCACATTAGAAATCCTGTTTATAAGATTTGCACGTATTTTTAATTCAATGTGCATTAGTGACCATGTCTAATAAACTTTCCTGGCAATTTGCTTAAAATTCTCTGCCTACATGATTAATAGATATCATGTTTATAGGAGATAAAAAAATCAGTTTCAACTTAGATATCATGCCTATAGGGTGAAATCAGTTCTGAAACTTAGAGATCATGCTTATAGGAGTTTAAATCAAGTCAATACTTAGAAATCATTCCTATAGGAGACATATAAAAATCAGTTCTACACTTAGAAATCATGCCTATAGGAGATATATAGAAAATCAGTTATGTACTTAGATATCATGTCTATAGGAAATAAAACTAACTATCAGTTTCAACACTTTTTTTTGGCAATCCGCTAGGCAAGCGCCTAGCGCTAGTTTTTTTATTAATAACAGAAAAGAAAAATACAACAATTAGGAAAAGTACAAATAAGGGGGACAATAGCACCGATATTGTTACCCATATAACACAAACCGTGCTAACCTTACCTTACTAATCATATTAAGGATTGCAAACCTCGCCTACTAACAAGAATGTAAAAAATATGAACTTGAAAGGACCAAGTATTTTATCATCATCACAGAGTTTATAACATACTCTGTGATGATATTACAGATGAGAATACTAAGAAAGTGGTAGAATAAAATGTAGTACCAATTTGATTTTTGTCCCTTCTTTTCCAAACTTGTAAAATCTTCAATTTGTAATTCTTTGTCATTTTCATCCACAATGTTCAAAATGTATTCAAAAAATATCATTTCTTTTTTGAACAGTTGGACCTCGTTGATGTAGTTGGGGCAACCTGCTTTTGTTTGGCAACTCTCATTGGAAGTCTCCTAACAATTGCTTCCTTGTTGGACCTTGTTGCAATTTTCATCCAGATAGCACCTGCTTTGCTTGTTCCAATATGTTCCTCCACAGTATTTGGTGGGGTATCTAGGTAGTGAATGCATGTGCCACAGGAAGGCTTGCTTGGAATGAAATCTGGAGCATCCAACTTGCTCTTTAATTTTCCAGTCAGAATACTTTTAAAATTTAACGTTTGGAGTTCATCCTTGATAACTCTTTCCACACGATGGCTGGAAAATTGATACTTTATTTTAAGACCATATTCCTGCTCCTTTTTCAAATTTGAGCAGTTGAATTTATTTGACAAAGTGGCCAAAGGTTGCTTGATCATGGGATCCTCAATGAATTGACCACAATGCACTGCAGCTGCTGTAATCTGATTTTGCTGCACCTTCTTCTTCTTCTTCTTCTTCTTCCCTGATGTTGTCTTTTAAGTTGATGCCAATTCATAATCAATTCGATTTCTGTCCTCCATTGTTACAACTGGAGACCTTGTAGACAACTGCTGGTGTCCTTGTGGGCTGGGTAAATGTATAGCTTTATTGTTGTAACTGAGTGTTTGCTTTTCCATTTGGTTGTTGTGTTGTATAGTTCGAGGTGATACTAGATGGACTTGATTCTTTGTAGTGTGGTGCTGATGTCCAGTTGCAAACGGTGGAGTAATGTGTTGCTGTTGTCCAGTATGTGAAGTCATTTCTGCCCCTCGTTGAATGCTTGCAAACTATAGATGATGTCCAGCCTTAACATCCATTGATGCACGACCATGTAACTTATTAGTGCAAGGTGAATCTTACTGTTGTCCACCTATCGAAAGATTAAAATCATGTCTTGGATGTTGCTGTTGTTCAGCATTAGTAGGTGTTGCTGAAGAGGTCATTGTTACTTCATTATGGTCCTCAATACGAAACATAGCTTGCTTGTTTTTTAACATATGTTGCTGCCCAGTTTTAGCATTCACTGTCATTTGCATCGAGGTATCACCTGTGTTTTTTTTTTGAATTGAGTTGATGCCCAGTAGGTGATGCATTTTTTCCATGTCGCAGGTGCTGCATTGTTGTAGCATTTGCTGCTGCAAGTTGACCTTGTTTACCTGAAGCCAATGCTTCACCTTGAATATGTTGATCTTCCTCCTCACTCGAACTCTCCTCATACTCATCTACCCATTCCTCCTTATCATCCTCCTCACTGATAACCATCTTTCTCTGTATAACTTCATTGTTACAATCATTCACATCCCTACAAGCTATAACAACTGCGCTATCCAAAGTTTCAAAACCTCCAAATCGTGCACCTACTCCATCTTGCATATTGATTATCCCAGTGGCATCAGTTAAAACCGCAGCGACAAGTCGATCCCTTGTGACATTCAATAGAGCAGTAGTTTCCAAGTTTGAATTTAAAATTTGCTCTACACCAGTTTTTCCTCGATCTCCCTCTGTTAAACCATCCTGTTAATTGCCAATCTTCATTGCATGAAAAGTATCATCTTGCAAAACCCCTGTTGCAGCTTCCACTAGATTAGTTTGAACATTAACAGCCTTTGATCCAGCTTGTTTTTCGAAGTCAGTTTGCAGCACCTGCTGCTTGACTATTTTCTTCTTTGCTGCTTCAACAACCAATTGTTCTTCCCTCTTTGCATTGAGTAACTCCCTAGCATCACCTTCTAATTTATCAAGAATGCCCAGCCCTTCCAATTCAACCATTGATGCAACTTCTTCATTAGTTTTCTCTATCCTCCAACGACATGAATTTACATCATGTCCTTGATGATTACAACAGGTGCAATATTTCGTGAGATTGTCATACACAATCTCTTGATAATGCTCAAGTAACTTCCCAGAATTTTTATCCACGATATTTATCCTAACTAGCTTAGGATGTTTATCCAGTAGATTAAGTAGCACCTTGACCCTAGCCGTTCTTGGTCGAGTTCGATCTTGTATCGCTTTATCCACTGCTAAAGGTTTGCCAACTGTTGAAGATATGGACATTAGAGAATTCTTTGCAAAGAAATTCGCAGGTAAATTAGGTAAGGAAATCCAAACAACTGATTTTGGAGTTTCTTCTCGCGGATTAAAACCAAATGTCCATGGGAACGATCTAAAGAAGAACTCATCACCCTTAGATTTAACATAGCATGTGGATCTTGACAAAACTTGAACAAAATCTTCAAACAAGTCAAACCTTACCAGTACATGTCGATATTCCAATTGTCCAACATTACCGTAGCCTTTGACATCAAATTGCTTAGGTATCAACTTTCGCAACTCCTGAAGATCAGGTTTTCCATACGAGAACTTGAGGATGACTGCTTGGTGTGACCCTTCTTCGATGGCGAATGTATTTACCTCTTCAATGGTGAATTCCACAGTAGGTTCACCATGTTCAAACTTGACTGGACATAGCTTGAGCTTTGTCGAATTTGCGGCAGAATGCTTTCCTTGTAGTTGCGCTAAATATGACTGTTTTTAACGTTATTTGGATCTGTTTCTCTATTGATTTGAATTGTCTCTCCCACAGCTTGGAGCTGGGGACAGGCCTGCACGTCCATGAATGAAACTAACCCATCATTTCTGTCCAAGAAAATAGAAAAAGCATCGAAGAAAATCTGAAAATCTGGGTGCTACAGTGACGCGCGATTTTAAAATCAAGATTTGTTACAGATGGCTATTGATTTGAGGATGAAAAAAACTGGGGATTGTTCGAAAATAGAAGGGGGTTCTTTTGAGATAAATCTTGTGTTGTTACCTTGCCGGACGTCGGAGTGCGGTGAATAGTAACGGATGTACTATTTACCTTTCTTCCTAGAGAGAAGGGAGATTAAAAAAAAATGTTTCAACACTTATAAATCATGCGTATAGGGGTAATTAATTCTGAAAATTAGAAAGCATGCCTATAGGATTTAAAGATAAAATCGGCCTATTAAAATCAGTAACTGGTTTACAGCTTAGATACCATGTCTATAGGGTTCTGCCCGACTATCACTTAGGCAAGCCTATAGGTTAATTAAAATTCTAGGTCTAAAAACTGTGATTGCTTGTTGGACATATGCCCAGATTCAGAGTACTAACAAAATCAGTAGGCAAACTAATAGGTACTCGTCTGCTCGCTTTAATAAAACTGCTGTATATTCTGTTTGTGCTCATTTAGATATCCTGCCTATACGATCCTAAAATCATTTAAAATTGCATGTTTGAACATCGTGCATTTGTTTGTCTATTTGTGGACGTTAACATGAGCCCACTTAATTGCTTCCTTATGTGTCAGTCCTACTTGACTTTTGTTTGTCTCTTAGTTTTTCCTTTTTAAAAACATAGGTGAGTCTAAAACCGTCTTAAATTGAGGTCCTAAACACCTCTAGAGCCAGAGGTAGGGGATGGGCAGTGCAAGCATAAGATACGTACTGGATGTTATTAGAATGCTAAGGTAATAGTTGAAAAGGGTAGGGTAATTGGGTAGTAAAGGAGATGATGACATGTGCGCTAATGCTATGCGTAACACCTCAATTTGGGGAAGGTTACCGAGTATTGCATGGAAGTGATCCTATAGGCTAATGAACTTAGGACCCCTTTAATTCCATTTTTAAAATAATCTCTATTTGTTTAAACTTCTTTATTTCCTTAAAGATTAATTCGCTTAAATTGAGTTTGGCCGGGACCCATCGTTGTGGACCTCGAGGGGTGCCTAACACCTTCCCCCCAAGGTAATTTCAAGCCATTACCCAATCTCTGGTGATGTAAACTAGTACGTGAGTTATTTGCTCTAGGTGCCCTAACGCACCTTAATCCGTTAGGTGGAGACTCTTCAAACCTCTTACCCAATTCTAAAAGGAAAGGAGTTGTCCCAAAATGTCGAAACCCGGATTCCGCGAGGAAAAAGGGGGCACGACAGCATGGCGACTCTGCTGGGGATAATTAGGCTCTTACCATAGCAAACTTTCTTTTTCTGAATTAGTCTTAAGGATGCTTTATTCTGTTAATACGTGTGCACCCTTTCCCCTTCCCCCTTTATCTAGATTTAATTGCTTATTTTCAAGTATTTATGATTTCCTTTACTACAGAAATTGACATGTCTCCTTGTTTTCTTTCTTAAACGTCTTTCAATTAAATACCGCATTTATCGTTTTAACGTGCAAATACATGACAACATGCTATTTGTTGTTTCATAAATCATGCTCAACATCCTATTCTACTCGTGTGTAATCCATGTTGCATCAATGCTTGATGAGTGTTTGCGTCCTTCCTATATATCACCCTTTAAATTCGGAAAGGCTTATTTGCGGTAAAACTAGTCGATCAGCGGTGCAGTCGACGGTTCCGTGCCTTTCCCCTTCAAGTTGTCCACATAAGGATACCAGTCTAGATCTCTATAGAAACCTTACTATGATTAATTGTACATGCATCATGGTCAAACCTAGCCGGGTTAATATGTGGTCCATATAATAACCCTTTAAGACAAGCCTCATCCAAAAGTCCATCGGGTTTTCCATAATTCCAACGGACGCAACCATGATTTTGTGCATTAATTTTGGAGAAATAAAGTGCCAATACGCTAATAGTTGTTGTATAAGTAGTCGGATCTGGAGGGGGAAAGGGCCTAACCATATTTGTTTTGTAGAAAATGAGGCACGAAGTCCCCAGGTTTGGCATGGTTCGTAACATACCACCACTATTGCTAGATTGGTGGGAGGATCTTCCATTAAGTGATAAAAATCATGTGAAAAGGGCCTTAGGAAATTTGCCTTCTCTATTGGACCTTTAACCGAACAACATGTTGTTCGAAGCTGTCACAATGTTCTGGGACAAAAAGAGCCGTATTTCAATTTAGGAATATAGAAATGACCCCTCTCTTGGAAGAAATAGGGGGATTCGCTAGGCTACCTTGGGATAGTCCTAGTTTACTAGTACCAGAAAACCGCACTACTAGGGGTTTCTGAAGATGATGGGTCTGAAAAATAATGAGGATTTGGAGGGCCTGAAGAAATCTTACATACCTTTCGACTTCCTCTATGAACGATACGGTCAGAGCAGAACTTATAGTATTTTTTATGACGAATTCTCCATCACTTTCTTGGGTTGGATTCATCACAGGGTTTTTGTATTCATCGTCTACTTTTTGGGTATGATAGTGTTCCCGATCCAAGGGGATAAAATCCACACTAGACTGGCCATGGTAACCAAAACCTTGATGGATGGGATCGAGGGGCACACATATACCATTGTCACTATGATCATAGCAGGCATATACTGGGCCATAGAGCGCTGTCAGAAGGGGTAGAAATACTTCGAAGGTTGTAATCTACTGCTACAAGTTTGATTGTTAGAGCATCTCCAAAATGTCAATACCGTAAAGAGCTTCCGCGAAGGCCGTGGAATGATCACATAGCTTTCCATCATCCTAAGAGAATGACATACATCCCAGACAAGTTTGCACAACCCGAAAATGTTATATGATGGGCGCAGTGTTTAAGAAATTTGACCAAGGATCAGGTTCAATGGATGTTCGAATGGTTCCCTACCGACGAGTTCATCATCAGATCTAGGGATGTTCCACACATGGTACTGATTGGGTTAATGGGAATATACCCTTATGCTCCCATCAGAGTTATGAGACAGGCAAGTAGGAAGCAGGTCATACCGCGAGTTGCTAAAATGAGTCACATAGGGCAGATTTTCAGGATGACGACATCCCATACAAATGTCAAACTCAGCATTTGTGGCATTTGAAAATTATTGGGGAAAAGGATACCATCGAGCCAGATCTATATCATGCCGGTCATGTGTAATTTTACCCATTATGGTTAAAAGATAACATAGCAGGAGTATTTGAGCCAAGGGTTGGCCAAGGAAATAGAGTCATAGATGAAGTTGCCGAAGCACAAGTGAAATATAACAAACTACGCAAAAGAGTTCACGAGTCCGAGGCCGAGCATTTTGGAGTGACACAAGATCAATATGGAATAATTAATGAATTGAGGAAGATGGCTGTTAGATCAAGCGAAAGGTTGGAATATCTAGAGTACAGTCTGATAGAATTGGAGAGAAAAATGAGGTAGAGAGTCACTGATTGCCAGAACGTCGAAGGAAGCGAAGGAGGACATTTAGCAATGGCATACCTATTGCTGAACCTGCATGAACTAGGGTATTTGATTGACGAAGTCAAAAACATCCAGCCTGGTAAAGGTCCTTCTAGGACCAAGTAGATTAGGTTTATTTACTTTTTCAAATGTAATAAGGCCAAGTGCTATCAGTGACTTATCTTATTTAGTGTCGTTTTAGATTCATCTATTTTTACATTAATCAAATGAGGCAATTATTGGCACTAAAATTCTTCAAATCTATTTATCGCTAGGCCTACCCGGACACAACGAGGCTCCCAAATTAGGATACGAATTTACATTCCCGCAATATGTGTTTAAATACTACAAACATTTTAGAATCCTACCTTTTTTTTCTTTAATTTTGATTATTCCCAGTCCCTAAGGTTGGTTCGCACATAATGGCATCATCAACATATCACACCAGATCTAGAGGCCCTCCTCCCCCTCCTCTTCCAAGTAATCCAAAAAGCAGAGGAAAAGCCAAGATGGATGATTTGAGTGGTATCCAAAAAGAAAATGCTGAGAATATTGAAACTTCAGACGACCAGAGTACTCTGGCCCAGAATGATATTGTCCTACGATTAGAGCAGAAAATACTGGAGTTACAAGGGGAACTTGAGCAAGTCCGCAACTTGGCAACCTCTCCCTTACCCTAAATGTTCTAGGCGTTAACAACCAAAATGCTCAAAACCCAGCACCTCCTTAAAATATGCCAAACCAACATCTACAAAATCCTCCCACATCCCATTAGTACGCAACTACTCCCCAAAATCCTAATCCGCCACCAGTACCCACTCCTCCTCAGCACCAACATCTTCCTACCCAGTACCCACAACCTACTACCTATCACACTCCTCAGAACACACCACAATTGGTTGATGTATCAAGACAAATCATCTCCCTTCAGGCTCCTCATGAAGAGCTTCATGCGAATCTTTTTGTCCCTCCCTACTCCGACCAACTTGTCAAAGTATGTACTCAGATGAACTCTCGGATCCCCGGTACCGTCAAACATTTTGAACTTAGGAGGTTTGTACCCCTCGTGTAGTTAGACATCGGGTTGAATGTAAAGGTCTTCGTAATTTAGTCCTTCAATCCCCTTGCTACCCTCGACGCCCTGAATTCTGCTAGTCAGCTTCTTGAGTTCTTCCGCCAGATTCCTGATAATCGAATCCTTAATATCGAACTCGAGTGTGCTTGAAATGAGTTGAGTATAGTATGGCATGGTTTCCGTATAAATGGGGGCGGTGTGGGGATGATCATTTATGGAATTTAGTGGTTCAGGAATGAGTAGTGGGGTGTTGTCTGAAGTGTGGCATGTGTTGCAATGGTGATGGAGAGCGCGTTCTTTTTGTGGTTTCGGGATGTTTTGCGGGGGTGCAGGTTTTTGAGTGTTTGGAAAACTGACATCTGGGTAGTGAGGGAAAACAACAAACTTGTCAAGTTCCGAACTTGGTTCAGTTCCTCCTGAATTTCAATAACTTTTGTTCGAGCTGAGAGGCACTTTCCTTGGAAACCTGAATACCCTGAGGAACCTCTACCCTTTCAACTGAGTTCTCCTTTATGATGTTGCTCAAATCTTCCATTTTTCCCTTGTTCTTGTTCCTGATAGGACTTGGAAGAGGAGGAGGTGGATGGCCCTTAGATCTTGTAGAGTATGATGATGATGCCAGAGTGCACGAACTAACCATTGGGGAGGGGAATAAACAAAAGGTAAAACAAAAAGGTAGCAAGTTAGTGCGGATTATGAGAAGAAAACATTGCAATATTTAAACACATAGTGCGCAAATATAAATTGTGTCATAATTTGGGAGCCTCGTTGTGCCCGAGGTAGGCCTAGCGACAAGTTGATTTGGAGAACTTATAATGCTAAATGCTTCATTTTATTGATAAAAATAAGACGAATCCCAAAACAACACTAAAATAGCAGAAATAAAATGTCACTAATGGTCATTGGCCTTATTACATTCTTAAAGCAAAAAAAAAGACTCCTAGCTACTTGGTCCCAGAAGGACCTTCTTCAGGTTGAATGTTTTCGTTCATCAGATTCTCCAGCTCGCGCAGATTTTCTAGTAAAAATGCCTTCGCCAGGGGTTCTCTTTTGCCTTCCTCAGCATTCTGATAGTCGGTGACTCTTTTCCTCACTTTCCCTTCCGACTCCAGCAGACTGTATTCCAGATATTCCAGCTTCTTACTAGCCCTGGTGACTCTCTCTTTCTATTCGTTGATTTGGTTACTTGATGGGAGGTTCCTCCACCAGGTCAGCAAGAGTGAGGGTATGTTGATCATACCAAAGTCGGGAACTTTGCCATTCATTTCTGCAAAACAAAAGGGTGAGGCCATACTTCTAACAGACTCAGCTATTAAATATCAACAATTAGCATGTGCAGCATTTAGTTCTCCAAATAAATGCACAGACAGGGTAGCATCTGTTTGGGTTTTAAGGAATCCCAGTGGACTTTGGATAAGGCTATCTTAAAGAGTCATTATGCAGACAACATAATTCACTCGACTAGGTTTGACAGTGATGCATGTAGAATTGAACAAAGTAGGGTTTCTATAGGGTATTAGACTGGTACTCTTGAGCGGACAACTCAAGAGGGAAAGGCACGGAACCGTCGACTACACCGTTGATCGACTAGTTTTACCGCAAATACGCCTTTGCCAAATTTAGGGGGTTAATGATATCGGAAAGGCGCAACCACTCATTATAAGCGTTGATATGGTATGTTGTTTGGCATGAGTGGAATATGATGTTGAATATGCAGTTACAAGTTGTCATGTATTTGCACGTTTATAAAGTAATGATTACAATAATTGCTCATAATTACAACAGTATTGAAGGAAATCAGTAAAGGAAAGCATTAAAGAAAAGAAACAAGGGGCCAAGTCAGTTTCGTAATAGAAGAGAAACAAAGACATTAAATAAAGGCAATAAAGAAGTAGTAAAGTCACAAATAACATGAAATGGTAAAAGCCTAAAGAAATGTCCCCAGCAGAGTCACCATGCTATCACGCCCCCTTTTTCTAAAAAAAAAGCAAAATCGGGCTTGTGACATTTGGGAGGACAACTCGTTCCCTTTTGGGAATTGGGTTTTGGAATTTGAAGAGTCGCCACCTAATGATTAAGTGCATTAAGACACTAAGAAGGGTTTGAGTTTGAAGAACCAGAGTTTGGTAAGGGCTAGAAATTATCTCGAGAGGAAGGTGTTAGGCACCCCTCAAGATCCACTAGTGTGGTTCTCGGCCATGTTACAATTGTGACTTCACATAATCAAATAAGCAATTCAGGGATCAAGTAAGAAGGGGTTCACATACAACATTGCAAGAAAGTCGAAACTTGAGAAAGGGTAAAAAGGGGCAGGAATTTGATGAAAGATTTAAACAATTCTACAAGGAATAGATGAAAACAAATAAAAGGGAAGGGGGGATCCTAGGTTTATGATTAATATGGATCACATCAATGAAATACCAGGTAATCACTCCTCAAAAGAGGGGCTACACGTGGTATTAGTGCACCGATCATCATATCCATAACTACCCTTCCCACCCCGTTAAGGTATTAAAGCGCAGAATGGTGTCGTTACTTATTGCATGCTATTACCCGTCCCGATCCTATCAGTCTTGGAGGCATTTGAGACTACTAATCCTAAAAGGGAGGGAGTTGGGGATTTTTCATAGTTTCAAAAGGATAAAAATCTAGGCGACAAGCAAAAACAAACAGCAGTTAAAGGGTGAACAAATAGCAATTAAGGCTCAAGTAGGCCTCCTCATTCAAAGCAGCAAGTTATTTAGCATGACTTACAAGTAGTGGTTTGGTCTTTAATAAATTAAGGCATAGGACAGACTGATTTATCACATATTTTTTCGGATAAGGAGTCCGAATTAGCCTTGTCTGGATGTAGTTATCAAAACTGATACAGTTGGTTAATTACCTTGTAGTTTGCCTAAACGAGATCTATAGGCATGATATCTAACAATGTACACTAATTGTTTATAAAAAGGATGCTGGTTTTATAAACGAAAATCTACGGACTTATGACTGATTTTAGATTCGAAACGAAACTGATTCAACTAATTTGCTCCTATAGGCATGACCTCTAAGTGTCATTGGTTTAAAACAGTTACGTAAGTGCAGGAGTCCTATAAGCATGGTGTCTAGGCAATTGATTATTTTAACATATAGACTGTTTGCCTAATGTGTATATGCAGAAGTGCGGATGCCTATAGTCATGATTTCTATATGCAGAAGTATAGAAACTTATAGACACGTTTTCTGATGCTGAAATGAAACAATCTTATAGGTAGGATTTCTAAATGCATAATGAAACAATCTTATAGGCAGAATTTCTAAATGCATATATATAAATGAAAATGTTGTGATTGCAGAAATAAAACCTAAAGCATGATATCTACCCCATATGCATAACATGAGAAACCCTCCCCCATTTTTTACTATACACCCCATAGTTATCACAAATTATTACCACTTGAATGAATCCAGAAAAAGTATATTACATCAGAAATTCCAACTACATCTGAACAGCCTAATTCAAACTCAAAGTCCAATAATATGAGATAAACCAACTTCCAGGATCGGATTCCCGAATCCTTTCTCATCTTTTGGGTGTGTCAAAGTTCCAAGGAGCTTTGTGAACTCTAGGCAGTGCTTACACCCAATTATATTACAGAATTATAGTGCAGTGAGGAATGGCCAACCCTCCAATGTCCAAGTTCAGAGGGAACTCCAGGTTCCCAAGGCAAGGCTCATAGGAGGGGGCAAAACTTAGAGTCTAAGAGTAAGTGTAAGTGCAATAGACGGGGAATTAGGGAGGATCCATGACAAGCTAGTGGTCATGCCAAGTAATTGGGATGCTAGCACACCCCTGACCAGCTTGTCAGCTTAAATAGGGAGTTAGGACCTATTTAAGGCCAGGTTCAGACCTGGGCAGTAATTTAGATACTGACCAGCCAAAACCATTAACTCAAATACATAGAGGGGAATAAGGGGATATGGATTCATAATAGAAGCAAGATTCAAGGAAAGAAACACATATCATTTAACTACTGAACATGAATAGCAAAGTGGGAAAGAGTACTAAAACTATAAAATAAACACATAGGGGGTGATGTAAGAAATTAAATTAGACATACCAATTTCAGGAAAGACAGGTAAGTAAAACAGCAGTCTTGAAAAACCAAATTGCAAAGCAGTACAAACGTCTCAGTAGAGGGTAGAAGGTATTCAAAAAAGTATTGTGATTGAAAGTGTATGTGAGAGAGTAAGGTTTTTTCAAAGCTTAAAGCTTAAATCCCCCCTCTTATAGAAGAAGGGTCGAACCCTTTTTATAGTGTAGCAAGTAAGCAAGAAAAGGTAAGGAAATATCATTCTGATCAGTCTCCCTTTAATTAAGGGATTCTGATCTCGAACGGGTAAAGCAATTATGGAAAAGGATTTTAAAAAATATTTTCCCAGTAATATAATAAAGGGTAAGTACATAGAAGCTATTTAAGGAAACAAGTTAATAGTACACAGCTTGTAAAGAAAAAGGAAAGGGAATAAACCAGTAAAATTGAAACTTCAAACTTTTACTCGAATGAATCGAGTCAGGAAAAGGGGTAAAGAAAGGTTCAATTAGGGAAAACCAGTAACAATCAAGTGAACACAATTAAAGGAATCCAAAATCAATTAGTAGTTGGCAAAGTCTTTTTGAAAGAAGAGTTCTCATATATATAAACACTCAAACGTGTAAATCAAGAAGAGACTGTCAAGTTTTTTAAAAGAGAATTTTAATCGAAGAGAAGTTCAGAATCATAAACAAGGAGATGCAGGTTCAACCTGCAGACTCATAGTGAGTCTGAGAGTCCAGGGTCCCACTGTGGAACCCTGACTTGAACACAAAAATCAAAATCGTCAAAAGAAACCCCCAAATCCTAGGGTTTCAAATGTTGAATCAGACATGGAGGTGGGAAAGCAAACCATTTGTTTTTCAGAGTCTCAACAAAACAGACATGATAGCATGCTTGAACACAAGCAGATGAAGCATGTAAGAACATGAACAGAGTCAAAAATCAAATAACTTTAATGGTAGACACATATTGCAGAAGAGTAGTGAAAACATAGCAGAAATTAACAGGAGAAAAGAAGAAGGTAAAAGACAATATATGCATAAAATAAAAGAAATCGTACGAGCAAGGTATAAACAAACACACATAAATCAAAGAAGAAAAGACTTAGAAAGATTTTTTCAAAAATCCTTGTGGAAGCCCTAAAAATCGTAGAGAAATGATTTTGACAAAATCTTTTGGGGAAAACACTCTAGATGTCAAGAAAATCAGAGACATAGTACAAGTACAAACAAATAACGGTGAAATAACCTTGAATGGCTTAGGGTTTCAGAGAAATCATAGAAATGAGAAAGGCTTGGAGATAGGTCTGGTCTTGAGTCGGGAAGCTCAAGAACCGGGCTCCTGAGTCTCAAATGTGCCGGAGCATGGCCGGAAAAACCATGGAATCAAATATCGGAGAAGACTGGAGAAGGAATCGTCGTTGTCAGGCTTCACAACTCGAACAACCAAGGTCTAATGGTGGAGATGGGTGAGTATAGCCCATCCATGGCCTAAGAAGCCATGGATTCCGATGAAAGTACGGTGAAAAAGGGGTCGGAGACGGCTAGGGTTCCGAAGAACCTTCGAGAGAGTTTGAGGGTGAAGAGCATTCAAAGGCGGCTGGATAAACAGAAATGGGGACTAGGGTAAGGTTTAGGGAATTAAAAATGGAAAGGGGAGATCGTGACCGTTGATCAGATTGATCAACGGTCTGGATTAAAGGAGCCTTGGGTCGGGTAGTTAAATGGGTCAAAGGGTATGGAATTGGGCTGTCCTGGCTGGGATTCAAATTGGGTCAATTGGGTGGGGTTAATGTGGCTATAATCGAAATAAAAAATGGGTTGCAATTGAAACGAAATGAGGCCAATTTTTAAATAGCCAGTTTTGTCCCTTTTTATTTCATAAAATAGTAAAAAAAAAAAATTTAAAAATAAATTAAAAGTAATGACCCAACTAATAATGCATAAATATTAATTTAAAAATATTGAAACCAATTTTACAATTATATAAATGCTATTAATCTTAAAATAGGCTATAATTGCAATTATATGCAACTTAGTTTTTAAAATACTAAATAAATTTATAAAAATAAGTAAAAAATAATCTTAATTATATTTTGGTGTTAATATGAGAATGGAAATAAATTATTCTCTAAGATAATAATTTTGGGAATAATTATTGGATTTTGCACTACTAAAATAGGCAATAAATTGATTTTAAAAATCCTTAAAAATTAGGAAAAAATACCAAAACTCTTGGTCATGCTTATATATGCATACAAATGCTATTTTGAAAGTAATTTGAGCATAAAAATACATAGGAAAAAATTGGGTATCAACAGCGCGTAGTAGGGTATCCTCCTCTCATAGTCCTAGTGAGCCCCTTTTTCCTTCAAGGGGTTATGTTGCACATCTTTTGTTGTAGATTTCCACTTTTGAGGTATAGCCGGGGCCTTGTTGCCGGCGTTGTCATACTTGTCTTTTGTATCTTTAGAGGCTCCGTAGACGTTTGTGTGGGTTATGTACGTATGTTGGACGGGTCTATGAACTGTGTGGTAATTCTAACTCTTGTTTCTCTAAATTGTAACTGTATGGACTCTCGGAACTTAACTATGGTTTAAGGTTGTGATATAAAGTGAACTAACAATGTTGAATGTACAATCTCTCCTATTAACTAAATAAACGATATCATGGTTTCCTTAGTCGCATTGAGTTGGGTGGAAAGTGTTTATTAAGGCTTGTTCAGTTGGATTCACTCGATTGAGTGCCGGTCGCACCTCTCGAGGTTGGGGCATGACATTCAGGTTAATGATTGGATGTTGAAATGATCTTAGGCTCTCCTTGTGATTACTAGCTAGTTTTAACTAAATTGACCTCCCTCGTACATAAATTAGCCTAGTTACCCCCTTTGAGCTTGTAACCTTTCATTGGCTACCACATTACAAACCCTTACCCTTTTTGTGAAGTAATTCGTTCTTTTGAACCCATCCCTCCTTGAACATATGAGATTGAGGCTTAAAGCCTAAGTTGGGGTGCCGTTGTATTGTGAAAATTGGCAAGGTTTTCTACTGTATGTATAATAATAAAAAAAAGAAAAAGAGAAGAAGCAATAACCTCAAAGTTTGTATATAATGAAATGCAAGCTCCAAAAAGAAAACAAAAAGAAAAGAAAAGAAAAGAAGAGAAAAAGAAAAGAGTCTTGTCAAAACTTGAAGAAATACTTTGAGGTGGTTCTAGGTCGGTAACCCGAGGGAAATAAAAGCTATGTAGTAAAAGAGCATAAATAGTTATCCAACCCGTCCTGAAGCCTACATTATAACCCGTGAAAAGTCCTTAGTGATCTACAGTCAATCATTCCTGAGATAGCGGCAAAGTTAAAATAAGGGCAAGCATATGGACTGATACTTGTAGCATGTAGCTTTTGTTCCGAGTATTAGAGTGTTTTGATTGCATCCCCTGTATATATATGTGAGTGGGGATTTTCTTTGTTGTGAGTGCGCATGAATTGTAAGACTTAGCAAAAGATAGGTTCTTGAAATAGAACACAAATGCGCTTAATTGTGAATAGCATTTTATCATTTTGGTCGAGGCTTTAAGGTCACGAATTTATTAGTCGAATGATTGAATGACAAGTTATTTTTCAGGAAGGGTAAATAAATGGGTTCACATGCTTGTTAGCTGTCAGTCGAAACCATTTATAGTCACTACTGTTTTGTGGATTGTCAGAAAAAAAAGTAGTATAGGATAGGATAGTTTTGTTTTAGTTGCTTGAGGGAAAGCAAGAGTTTAAGTTGGGGGTGTTGATGTGCCGTGGTATTTCGGCACAATTGATACCAATTACTTAGATTTTAACTTGTCTTTTAATGCATTTGTAGTTAATTCTAATCATGTTTGGTTGTTTTGTAGTGCATCAGCTTGAATACCCGAAAACATGGAAAAGAAGTAAAAAAGTCACAAAAAATGGATCTGCTGTAAGTATGTGGTCTCATAACTCACATGCAGACCGCATAATTGCCCTGCTTATCGCAAACAAAGATAGTCTTTTGGGCCAACTGAAGAAGCAAATATGCGGTCCATTATACGGTCGCATAACACCTATGCGAGCCATATAATGGTCGCATATCTCAAGAAGAACATAGATCTCAGCATGATATGCGGCGGGATATGCGATCACATAACATGTGTGTGTTCCGCATTACTGTTATGCTATGGAAGCTAGATTTGGAACTCAGCAAGGATGCGATGGAATGTTCAATATGCGGTCCGCATAACTGGTCTGCGACCAATATGCGATTGCATAAGTCATCTGAAGGGGTATTTTTGTCCAATTTTGACTACGACTTTTGGTCCACTATAAAGAGAATAACTAGGTTTTTGTGGGGTATTCAAGTCTGAAACAAGGTCCTACTTAGAGAGCATTGAATACTTCATTTATTTGGAGGTTTATAAAGAAGGAATCTTGCACTTTTGTAATCTTTATGGCTTTATTAAATACTTTTTTCTTGTATTTTAGTATGAGTAGCTAGTTTTAAATACTAAGATTGTGGACCCTAGCTGGGTGTAATGTTAATGTATGTTTAACATTGAATATATATATATAATGGTAAGGTGATATTTATTCAATTCTTGTTCTTTATTTATGGTTGGTGTTTGCAAACATTAATCTATTCCATTTTACTCTTTCTTTACTTGGAAAAGTGAGTTAGGATTTGGTAGAATTGAATATCAAGAACTTAAGACGTTAACCATTGTTTAATAAAATCGCTTAGGAATAAGTGGGTTCTATTTTGCATAAATTGATTGTTCTTAATTTGCAACTCTTTTATATTTGGAAAAATCATAAAGGGAAAATACTACTCAACTATGTAAAAGTATTGGGTAGTCATTTAGAAATCATTTGCATATCAAAGCACCTTCCACTAGAAATATATCATATAACACCGATAGCATTACATTCCATTAGTGGGGACACAACCTTAGTTTCCTTAATCAATTAATTTACATTCTCAAAGTTACAATTAGTTATATATTCAATTCACAATCATATCATTCTCTTGTTAGGTTAACGGAAAAGAATTACGACCTAAGTCAAGTAGCACACTACTCGAGTAATCTTTTCATACCTATTCCCTGTGGGATTCGACCCCAACCTTGTTGGGTTACTATATTTGACACTGAACACCTTACACTATTTAATTAAAGTGTAATTTGAGTGTATCAACGAGCAGTCTAGCTGCTAACCTTACGATTAGCTAGGGCCGGTACCAAAATCTGCATA
This sequence comes from Nicotiana tabacum, assembly GCF_000715075.1. Classification (NCBI taxonomy): domain Eukaryota; kingdom Viridiplantae; phylum Streptophyta; class Magnoliopsida; order Solanales; family Solanaceae; genus Nicotiana; species Nicotiana tabacum. The sequence continues at coordinate 59,568,698 of NC_134084.1, read as the reverse complement.
GTAAGTGTAGAGTGTAGATTCAGTACAACCGACCCTATGTACTGGTAAGTGTCGAGCCTAACCTCGACGAGGTAGTGACGAGGCTATGACAAGACACCTACATAATAAACATGTGCAATTTACCAGTATATGTACAAAATAACAACAAATAAAAGCTAGACAAGTAATATCGGGAGGGGAACATGCTGAGGGGGATACAAGATAACAGAACCACAACAGAAATGATAACCAGAACAGTCAATATTCATTGAACTAGTGAAAACGATTACACACAATAAAGGAAAGTGCATGGCATCATCCTTCATGCTTTTACTCTCAACCTCACCATATAAATCAACAGAAATCGCAAGGAATCACCCTTTGTGCATTAACTCTCACAACATGGCACGACATCACCCTTCGTACATTAACAATCACAATATGGCACGGCATCACCTTCGTGCATAAACACTCACATACGATACGACATCACCCTTCGTGCATTAACACTCACATATGGCACGGCATCACCCCTCACCATATAAGTAAACAAAAACGACACGACATCACCAAGTAAAACAGGGAGATATGATCAATAAGTATAAGCCTTACTTCAACAACGGTCCCACAATACCAATCTCAACTCGGAATCCATAATCAATTATCACTAAAGCTCATAAACATGATAAGAACGATCAATTTAATAATTAACTAGTCTAAGCATGGATAATATGATCAAGAAACGCAACAATTACATGAAGAAGTCGCACCCGCATGCTGTAACCCGACAATAATGTATAAGTACTCATCACATCACATATACATTGTACCCAACATCTAAACACGTGGAAAATAGACAAATAAGTTCTAATCTCTCAAGTCAAGGTTAACCATGACACTTACCTCACTCCCAAGACCAAACTCAAAGCTCAACCACCGCTTTTCCTTTCAAACAAGCCTCCGAACCAATAGAATCTAGCAATTTACCAACCAGACTATTCAAATTAAGCCTTAGGAACTACCCACGATTGCAAAGAATTCAATTTAGAACATTATAAAAAAAGTCAACAAAAGTCAACACCCAGGCCCGCATGGTCCAAACCGGAGATTCAGACCAAAACTCGAGTACCCATTCACCCCCGAGCCCAGTTATGTAATTTATTTTTGAATCAGACCCCAATTTGAGGTCTAAATCCCTATTTTTCAAAAACCTCTAACTCTACCAAAACACCCTAATTTCCACCATGAAAACTCTAGATTTTAGGTTGAAACCTTAGGAAAAGTAGTGATAGATTAAAAGAAACTAGTTTAAAATCACTGACCAAAGATTTGTGGATAAAACGTTCATTGACAAATCGCCTCGAGGGTTCTTGAGTTTGAAAATTTCAAGAATGAACCAAAAATTCCGTCTAAGTCATATTTGATCAGTTGCAGGTGTAACATTTGCGAACCCCGGTTCGTAAATGCGAGCCCGCAAATGCGAAGATCCTCAAACGCTTGCTTTCTTTTCAAATGTGATTCTAACCTACCGCAATTGCGACCATATGATCGCATTTGCGATCACTACCTTCCCCTGACTCACTTCGCAAATGCGAAGAATGTTTCGCAAATGCGAACTCTATGTGGCCCAGCTACTCTTCGCAAATGCGAGGAGTAGCTCACAAATGTGAAACCCTCAGAGGTTGCAAATGCGATGCATGATCTCGCAAATGCGAGATCAGTAGCCTGCTCCAGAACTGGAAATACCAGCAATGTTCTAAGTCCAATTTTCACTCCGTAGCCTATCCGAGACTCACCCGAGCCATCGGGGCTCTAAAACAAAAGTGCACACAAGTCTAAAAACATCATACAAACTTCCTCTCACAATCAAATTACTAAAATAACATATAGAACTACAAATTGAGCAACAAATCAAATGTAATTTTCAAGAAAACTTTGAAACTTCTATTTTCACAACCGAACGTCCGAATCACGTCAAACCAACTCCGTTTCTCACAAAATTTCACAGACAGGTCATAAATATGGTATTGGACCGATACCGTGTTCCGGAACAAAAATACGGACCCGATTTCCAAAATGTCAACTATGGGTCAAACATTTCAAATTCATTAAGCCTTTTTCTATTTTCAATAAAGACCGATATCTCAGGCTAAAGGCTTCCGAATTCGATTCCGTGCATATGCCCAAGTCCCAAATCACGATACAAACCCACCAGAACCATCAAAACATAAATCTGGGTCTGTTTTCTCTCAAAAGGTTTTCAAAGAAAAATTTCATATTTTTACAGTTTTTAACATAAAAGCTTTTCGAAAACACGCACGGACTATGCATGCAAATCGAGAAGGGTTAAAATGAGGGTTTTAATGCTTCAAAGTGCAAAATTAGGTTCTAAAACATAAGATGACCTATCAGGTGATCATAAGATCTACCAAATTATCAAGCAAACAAATTTGTTAAACATCTATTTCCCCATTTTGTTGAAGATTGTGTCTGCTAATGATCTTTGGTCAAATATGTGTTATTCTGACTCCTTCGATATATCCTTCTTTCAATAAGCTATTCAAGCATCATTGTCTTCAATATTATTGGAATCTTCTTCTAAAGAATTGTCACACATCTATTGCGTGTTAAGTTACTTATTTGATAAGTTGCTAATATCATGGCATGACTTGAATAAGTTTCAATAACTGACTGCTTTGTCGAATATCATAATATAGCAGTACTCTCACATGCAAATAGATTTTTTGAAGAACAAACTTCAAGAAATGCCTGCACTTGCATAACCAACAAAATCTTGACAGTATTTGTCAAAATAAAAAAAGCAATATCAACGATTCCTTTTGCAATATAACACTAGTCGTACTTCAATATCTCCATATAGGAGTAAAACTATATCTCGCTAGCATATTGTAATACTCATGGTTCTAGCATTATACATTAGTGCACCAATTATACTAGACACAAAAACAAATTATGTACGCCATGATTGCTCTAATCCACACACGGATTTGCTGAAGTTTTATTTAAAAAATTTCTTGGGAACCTTAATATGCTTCAAAACAATTTAAATCCTTCAAGGATTTTCATTATACGCATATCAAATGTATTTTCAGACCAAAACCTGAAATGACTGCATCCACCATAGGAGAACATGTCTCCATATAATCAATGTCAAGATATTCACAAATGTTCTTGTGCCACAAGTTGTCTATATGTCTATCGACTTGATTTTTTTTATTTAACTTTTCGCACTAGAACACATTTATACCTCCACTAGCTTTATACTTTCAGGTGTTGGGACTATCCGTCCAACTTCACATTTTTCATTTGTCCAACCATTTATCTGTCCAAATTTCATGACAGATTTGAGCTCAATATCCTCATCAATATTAATAATATTCAGCGCTACATTAGATCAACATCATCAACGATTATTTTATATCTATTCTATTGTTACCTAATAAAGGCATAACTTATTAAGATACCTTTATCTTATTATTTTTAGGTACTCGAGCCTCTCCCATGAGGTCTTATGAAGTGTTATATCGTGGTGCTCTTCTAGAACACTTGCCTCCTTATTATGACCATCTTGATTAATTGCTCCTCTCCCTCTTCAAGGAATTTTATTTTTAGAATCGATTAGTCTATTACGCTTCATGCTTGCCATAGATTCTGTCCATCATGAACTTTATTTTATTTGGAGCATTAATAGTTGAAATATGACATTTTTGGGCCAGCAAATGCGCCTGACAATATTTTGCAAATAAATTATCAGTTGAACTTCAAGTTCATATTTTCTTGTACGAGTATTTAGATATACTCATAATAATTCATTTCATATATTACTTTTGCAGCTGCCAATTTCTCTCCCTAATGCTGGGATCACCAACACATATCCCCAACCTTCTTTGGGGTCCCATATTTGTGCATTGTGGTGGAACAATTAAATTATACACATATCCATATTTCAAGGTAAAAATTATTTGGTTCTTGACCCTGAACCAATTATAATAGGGAGAATTTATCATACTTATTGGCTAGATGCGTACTAGTGCTGCTATAGGTTATATAATATGCATCATACCAAATTTCTTTTTGGGCGTTTTGGTATACGGCGAATCCGGGGGCCCGATTTCCCCGTCATAGGGTCGTCTCGTGGTCATGCTCCTCGAAGCTCGAAGCCAAGGTCGAGACTCACCCTCGGGGGTCGTCAGGTATCGGTCTGGAGGGCATCGCGTTCCAACAGATTTAGCGGGCTACAACAGGCGAGATGGGAGTTCCCAAGGCACACGGCTTAATCTGACAAGGCTGACCTATCCGAGGCCTATTTCGAGATGTCACATCCAGCCATCCTATCTCCACGCCTTCACAGTAACCACGTTTTGTACTTTAGCGGATTCCCTCCTATATAAAGGGGATCCCCATTACTTTGTAGTCTCTCTGCTGATGTTGCTCCAACTATTTGTCCACAAGATCAATAATATCTCTCTCTTTTTCTTCTCTCTAACTTGCTCGTCCTTATTAGCTCGAGGCTACTCTTAGCGTTATTAGATCCATACTTGTTCTTTATTTACTGCTTGGTATCGACCATAAAGAGTTTTGTTTAATCATATATTAACTGTTATCGCATTCTCGACAACCCCCGATAGCTCGAGATCGAGCTGGATATCGGCCCTGAGGTTTCTTCATCGACCAACCCGAGGCTCGGGCGGCAAGCCCCTGGGTTTGATTACTGCCCCGTTTTAGCGTGTGTTTTATCATCAAACTTCATATTCTTAGCATCAACTTCTCTAAGAACTAGCATAAAAATAGATCACATATTTTTAGAATCCCATTTACAAATTTAATTGCCGTTACCATTTTCATGGTAAACAGTTTGGCACCCACCGTGGGGCTAAAATAATAGTGATTATTTTCTTGCTTGTTTCATTACAAAAACGCAAGTTATCTCACACTTTTTCTGGCCTAAGATCTTCAATTTTAGGACAGAGCGCCTAACTCGGCGAGTAAAATGGGAAACCGAAACCTCGAACACAATAGAGAAAAGGACATGACTGCCCTAGAGGCAGTACACCACCGGATCCAACCCAGACAGAAGGGAAGGTTCTCCAACATAACGTCCACACGATTATTGGACCCATGTTTAAACAAATGAGAACGTCTGCTATGGGAGAAGGACCGACCCGAAAACGCGTGCTCGAAGATACCCTCGTATTCAGCGAGAAGGACCTCGAGGCTATGATGGAACCGCACAACGACGTGCTAGTGATCTCGTTTCTCTTAAACAACACCAGGACAAAGCACGTGCTCGTGGATCCAGGCAGCTCGACCAACATAACCAAGTCAGAAGTAGTAGAACGGCTGGTGCTGGTCAATCAAGTCGTTCCCGTCCCTCGAATCCTCCGCGACTTCAACATGATCGGTGAAGTAACAAAATGAGAGATCACCCTCCTAATCAACACGTCTGCCGCAATCCAGAACATCGAGTTCTAGGTCATCGACAGCGACATGAGATACAATGCCTTACTCGGCAGGCCTTGGATACACAACATGAGGGCAGTGCCATCAACCTTGCACCAGGTGATAAGGTTTCCCACGAGGGATGGAATCACGACCATACATGGAGAACAACAGGCAGTGAAAGAAATGTTTGCGGTCAACCACGAGATGCCAGCCTCCACATGGCCGGTCTCGGACAAGGAGGGAAGCATGCAGACCCTCAAAGACGACGAGGAAGATTTCTTCGTCCCCCGAACCTTCATCGCCCCCGAGGAATCGGATGCGACTAGATCAACAGTCGAAGAGCTGCAGAAAACTGTTTTGATTGAGAAGCTCTCGGATCGTAAGGTATACCTGGGGACGAGGCTGACCCCCGAACTCAAGACAGGGTATATTAAATTTCTTAGTAGCAATATCGACTGTTTTGCCTGGTCCCACAGGCTGAGCATTGATCCTAAATTCAAACCCATAAAGCGAAAGAGAAGACCATAGTCCGAGGTAAAACATGTCTTCATCAAAGAGAAGGTAGCAAAACTTCTTAAAATCGGATCCATTAGGGAGATAAAGTACCCCGAATGGCTAGCTAACGTAGTAGTAGTTCCAAAAAAGTGGAACAAGCTAATAATGTGCGTAGATTACAAAGATTTGAATAAAGTGTGCCCCAAAGATTATTTTCTATTGCCTAATATCGATCGTCTGATCGATTCTACGGCCACGAGACCCTCACTTTTCTCGATTCCTACTCGGGGTATAATCAAATCCAGATGAACTACGAGGACAGGGAAAAGACCTCGTTCATTATGAAGTATGGTACATATTGCTATAATGTAATGCCATTCGGGCTAAAAAACATGGGAGCAACATACCTGCGCCTAGTTAATAAAATGTTCAAACATTAAGTAGGTAAATCGATGGAAGTATATATTGATGATATGCTAGTCAAATCCCTGCACGTAGAGGACTATTTGACCCATTTGCAGGAAACTTCCAAAATCCTTAGAAGCTATATCATGAAGCTCAACCCCGAGAAATGTGCCTTTGGAGTAGGTTCGGGCAAATTCTCGGGCTTCATGGTTTCAAACAGGGGGATCAAGATACCTCAACAAAATAAAAGCCATCAAAGAGATCACAGTAGTAAATAATGTAAAAGCCATCCAACGGCTGATGTGGCAGATGCAGCCCTGGGCAGATTCATATCAAGATCATCACACAATAGCCACTATTTCTTCTCCCTACTCAAAAGAAAGAGCAGCTTCGAATGGACTCCAGAATGCCAACACGCCCTAGAAGAACTGAAACGGTACATGACTAGCCCGCCTTTGCCGCACACACCCAAGAAGGATGAAACGATATACGTATACCTAGCTGTGTCCGAAATAGCGGCAATCGGAGTACTGGTTCAAGAAGAGAAAGGTACGCAATTTCCTATTTATTATGTAAGCCGAACCTTGGGGAACGCCGAAACACGGTATCCCTATCTAGAAAAATTGGCTCTCACATTGATAAGCGCCTCGCGCAAGCTGAAGCCTTACTTTTAGCGTTCTATAAACTTATCCCCTCCGGAGCGTACTGCATAAACCTGAGTTATCGGGTCGATTAGCCAAATGACCATTGAACCTAGAGGGTATGACATCGAGTACCAACCTCGGATGGACATCAAGTCCCAAATCCTGGCGGACTTCGCGGCCGATTTCTCACCATCCCTCGTGCCCGAGGCAGAGAAAGAACTCTTATTAAAATTAGGCATGTCCTCAGGGGTATAGACCCTATTCACATATGGTGTTGCAAACATAAGAGGATCCAGACTCGGTATAGTCCTAAAGCCGCCCATCAATGGCATACTCAGACAATCCATAAAAACCGCAAAACTAACTAACAATGAAGCCGAGTATGAGGCTATGATTGCAGGTTTAGAATTGGCCAAAAGTTTGGGGGCCGAGAGTGTCGAGGCAAAATGCGATTCTCTCCTCGTAGTAAGCCAAGTGAACGAAAGCTATGAAGCCCGAGAGGACAGGATGCAAAGGTATTTGGACAAAATCCAAATCACATTACGTTGCTTCAAAGAATGGACCTGGGGTCCTCTGCTGAAGAAGAAGACCTGCTCCATGGGGCTGTCATCCAATTGTTCAAATCTGTGGTCGAGGAAGGTCACGTGGAGATTAACTACACCAGCCTGGCATGGGATTGGAGAAATAAATATATCATTTATCTAAAGGATGGGAAGTTACCCGCAGATCCAAAAGATTAGAGGGCCCTGCGAACCAAAACAGCCCGGTTCTAGCTCGATGAAAATAGGGCTCTGTACAACAGAACTTTCGATGGCCCCCTGGCGGTATGCTTAGGACTGGGCGACACAGATTATGTGCTCCGAGAGATCCACGAGGGCACCTGCGAAAATCATTCCGGGGACGATTCTTTAGTCCTAAAGGTGATCAAAGAGGGCTACTATTGGGACAACATGGAAAAAGACGCCAGGGAATTCGTCCGAAAATACGACAAGTGTCAGAGGTTCGCTCCCATGATCCACCAGCCCGGCGAGTAATTACATTTTGTTCTATCACCATGGCCATTCATGAAATGGGGAATGGACATCGTCGGCCCTTTGCTGACGGCGCCATGTAAGGCTAGATCCATTCTGTTTATGACTAATTACTTTTCAAAATGGGTGGAAGCGCATGCCTTCGAAAAAATAAGAGAGAAGGATGTCATCAATTTTGTATGGGATCATATCATATGCCGGTTCGGGATCCCGTCCGAAATAATGTGCGATAACAGGAGGCAGTTCATCAGAAATAAGGTAACAAAGTTCCTTAAAGACAACAAAATCAAGAGAATCCTGTCAATGCCATACCACCCGTGCGTAAACGGCCAGGCCGAATCCACGAATAAAATCATCATTCAGAACTTGTAAAAGAAATTGGAGAGCGTCAAGGGAAAATGGAAAGAAACGCTGCCTGAGGTGCTATGGGCATATCAGACACTTCTAAATCGAGCACCGGGGAAACACCTTTCTCCCTAGTATATGGCGCCGAAGAACTGATACCAGTGGAAGTCAGGGAACCAAGCACTAGATTCCAGCACACTAATGAGGGCTCTAGCAACGAGGCCATGACAACGGCCCTCGAGCTGCTTGGCGAAGATGTGAAGCCACGCTAGTTCGGATGGCTGCCTAGAAGCAGAAAATCGAAAGATTCTACAATAGAAGAACAAATCTCCGATATTTCATGATTAGGGACTTGGTCCTAAGGAAGGTTACTCTCAACACCCAAAACCCTAATAAAGGGAAGCTGGGCCGGAATTGGGAAGGGCCATACCGTGTCCTTGGGATAGTTGGCAAATGATCCTATAAGCTTGGCACCATGGAGGGCGAACAGCTTCCGAGCAACTGGAATGTATCGATGCTTAAGCGGTATTACTGCTAGGGCGTCCGATTGCAAAATCCTACAAATATCCTCAAGCAAACGTCGCACTCTTTTCCTTCGATCGAGTTTTTTTATCCCGAAACAGGTTTTTACCGGCAAGGTTTTAAATGAGGCAACGTCCATGCATTTCCCAAGAAATGATAAACGAGGTTCCCATAGGAAATAATGTACGGGGTCAAACGGTCGAGCGAACCATGTCTGCTTGAGCCGGGCTTAGAGCAACACATGAACATGTATTTACACCAAGTAATTAAAGATATATTTTCAACATCTCATACTCCAAAAAGGAAATTTTAGCATGCTTACGACAGGGATCCCTCCACCAATGCATCCCGAAATACTCAGAGACTTAGCGTCAACAATTTGGTACACGCACGACCCCAGGGTCGAAACTTCGGGCTCATAAAGCCCTAACAAGGTAACTCTGAGCTCACGAATAACAGCCTTGGAGCCTAAGCAAACTCGATGACTTGGAGACTATCGCCAATCGTCGTACAATGGAAAACCCGAGGCCGTAAGACCCCGAGCGGGCAGACTCGGTATAACCAGATCTATTCTACATTGCAACAAAAACTGTAAGACCTCAACATGCATGACAAACTGTAAGACCTCAACTGGTATGAAAATTTTGTAAGAGCTCAACAGGCATAAAACTCAATCCTGAAGTTTAGGCCATGTGTCGCATTTGTAAGAATCCCGAAAGGGCATACCCTTGGTGTAGACGCCTAAACTATCACTCGAGATCAAAAATGGCTCCGGCCAAACACATATGACTACGGTCAGAACGGCTGCACCAGCCAAATTAATGCGACTCGGGGACACCCAACTGTTGCTAACAAAATCACAGTCCATTACTTCGAATATACTTCGAAAAAAAATAGTTAAAACAGGCTTCCCTCATCAGGCAAATGAGCTTCGACCATGTCAGCTCCAAATCACAAGGCTTCAAGCTACTCAGCCTACGAGCTAAAAACCTTCCAAGGTGCTCAAACATTGCCGCTAATGACTTGAAATCGAAGTTATTCCTGAACCAACGACGGGTCAGGAGAAATCATTTCAAAAAGACCTTAACGAGAGGAAAACAAAGCCTACAAAATGCCCACCAACAAAAGCGTAAGAGCCACTGTCGCCAGCCAATCGAGCCTTCGGGCCACACACTAAAAGGTCTCAACGACCAAACAACATAAGAGCCACTGTCGCTAGCTTGAAAATTGAAAACTTGAGGATTAAAATAAGATCGAGTCGGAACCCGATTCAGAGACCGAATCCAAAATAGTTAACTACATATGCGTAAGGGCACAATGTAACTGCCATTGTGGCCAGCCAAATGAGCCTCCAGGCCACACACTCAAAAGGTCGCTTCGACCCAAGGCGCAAGAGCCATCGTCATCTACCCATACAGGCACGAAAAATCTTAAGGGTCAATTAAAGCTCGAGTCGCGATAAGTCTTGGAGACTGAACCCAAAAATAGGCAAAATACTAATACCCAAAGGCAAGGGATGAGAACCATCATCACCCAACCATGTAGGCACATGAGATTGAAGATCGAGTAGGCTAGAGACAAAACTTGACCCGGAGACTCAACACAAAACAGTTAGGCAAAAGTGCAAGAGCTCTCGCGGCAGTTCACACTGAAGGCCGCATCGACCAACCGCATGACAACTCTTGATCCGGCCTGAATGGGCCACAGTGCTATATCGCGGGTCTAAGGTTCTTTCGCCAATTCATGCTGAATTCAGAGTAGAAAGGGGAATAACGGAAACAAAGCACCGGATTCTCTTTACATATATGCCAAAATAAAAGTACTATATACAAACAGGGAGATTGATAGGAAGGAACAACAAAGATCCTAATCTATTGCCAAACCGGTAGCCTCAACAACTCCCCAAGGGTTGCACCCAGGCGATTACGAGTCCCCCGAAGACCACTTCTCAACGTCATCCTCTCTCTCTGGGGATCCACCCCCATTTTTAAACACCACCCGAGCTACCTTCCAATGTGCCTCCAATGGTCTGCTTTCGAGAACCAGGCCAGGCACGATCCACGGCTCGAGGTAAAGTCGGGTCAGCCCCCTCAAACATCCTCTCAACACAAGAATCTGCGATGACTGCTCCTCCTCTATGCAAAGATACAAGCGCCTCGACCTCAGATTTGATCCGAACCAATGCGTCCACCAGTTCAGAATGGAGGCTCTTATACTTGTCACTATCCTCCTACGTATCCTAGAGTTGATGTTCGATCAAGGTAACTCTCCCTTGAAGGCTGTCCCTCTCGAAAGCCACCTCGCGCACGTGCCGACTAAGCTCGGAGATTTCAGCATCTTGGCCCAAAGCTCCCCTCTCAGCAGGGCATTCTCCTTCTCAAACTACCCAAATCAAGGCCCGAGAAGTTAGAAGCAACAAAATCTCACAAGGGCTCAAGTAATAGTAAAAACAGGGGATGAATAACCTGCTTAGTAAAATAGGCTTTCTCGCGTTCGCGACGGCTCACCTCATCCTGATACTGGGCGAGAGCCTGGTTATAAAGCATTTTTGCCTGAAACCATATAAACAGACAAGATAGAAGAGCAAAGGCCGAAGCGGCCCAAAATGCCGGACAAGGTTAACAGGAGTTACCCGCTCACAAAGTCTTCCCATCTCGCCAAAAATGGATGAAGCATCGACCTCGGGACTACCCTCGAGAACGGTCGCCGACCTATCTAGTGCATCTCCGCCTTTGACCAATGCTCTTGCCTCAGAAGGCTCCTTGTGGGCGGAGAATCGATAACAATCAATGGGCTAATAGAGAGCCAAAATCTCCGTCCCTTGTTCACCTTGGGTCCCAGATTGAGGCCCCTCTGAACTGCCTGCCAAGGGTGTCCCAGCTCGAGAAGAACTCCGGCCACCTACCAATTCGGGGGTAGTGCTCGATACCCCATCCATCGCCTCACCTCCATGAAGCTGGGCCATGACGACATCAGATCCGGGAATATCCATCTCCACGGCCCGAGGATTGATCAAGTCCAAACACTTTTTAGGAGATGCCGGGAAGCTTCTTTCTCCCTCACCTTCAGCACGGGTATTCCCGTCGCCTTGGAGGTCGAAACTTCTGGGTCAACCTTGGAATCCTCCACCTTGGCCCTGTTGGGCTCCGGTGGCCTAACAGATAGACTCCCTTGCCCTTTCTTCTCCTTGTCAAACACAAGAGCGTCCCCTCTAATGGACGAAGCCTCCCTCGACAATGGGATTTCTCCCAAAACTAAATGGATGCAGAGGTTAAATGCGAAGGATAGAGAAAGCTACTAACATCAAACTGCATCAAAAATACACGAAAGCATCAAGGCTCGAGGCTCACCATGGCCTTTGGCTCCCCACCAAGCTCAGGATAAATCTCACCATGCGCGTACGATATACAGGCAAACTGAGTATAAATGACCAACCCAACCCTGGAGATCCGACACCGCACCAGGGTAGATCGCTACGACTGAAAAGACAAGAAAAGCAGAGTTAGACGCATAGGGAGATATCACCAAGAAGGAGCAAAGACACCACGTTTACTTACGCCCGACATTCCACTTTTCAAGGAATGACATCTTTTCCACTAGAATCAGGTCAGACGTCCTCACTCGGACGAATCGGCTTAACCATCCCTCATTCCTGAACTCCTCGATGCAAGCAAAAAGGGACCTCGGGGCTCGACAGCGAAGCTTGATTAAGCCCCCACGAAGAAGTCGGGGACTATACATCTGGATTAGATGGTTCAGGGTGAAAGGAATTCCATCTATCATGCTCGGGTAATGCCTGATCATAGAAACCACGCGCCAGAACGAAGGATGAAATTGACCCAAAGTAACCTGATCACAAGGTCGATCAGGGGCGAGGATGGATCCACCGGTCCCAAGGTAACTGGGTAAGTATACACACTTAGAAAGCTGGCTCTATGAGCCGTAATATCTTCCTCCCGAGCAGGAATCTCCATGAGCACGGTATCCCCCTAGCGATAGTCGGCCCTCACTCTTTCAATATTTGTGATAGAGCTGATATACCGAGTTACAAGCTCGCGACGCCTTGACTTCGAGGAAAGTCTCTCGACCCTAAAATCGAAAGTCATCACAAAGGATCCTGGGATGCACTCCTTGACATGGGGGGAAGTGTCCACTTCACCTTGAGAGAAAAACGAAGAAGATGAGCCTGCAACCTCCTTGGAAACAGGAGTGGAAATTTTTTCCATTAGAGAATCTAAAGGAAAAAGAAGAAGTGGTTGCGTTCTTGAAAAAGAGCGAGAACGAGGGAAAAACAGACCTTACTAGGGGTTTTTTGGCACGAGATGGAGTCTATAAAGGAAAAGGTGAGCATTTATAAAAGCTCTGTAGGTACATTGAAGGAAGCCAATCGCCGCAGTCAATGCGAAAAATCTACAGGGACATCACACATGGTGCACCTTGGCATCTCGTAGCCTTTTGCAAGAACACCGAAGGAAGCGGAGTCCAGGACCGTTTCTTATCATTTCCTACCGCTTTCACTCTAAGAAACGCAGAGACTATCTGTATACGAAGAATTTGGGGGCCCGATTTCCCCATCATAGGGTCGTCTCGCGGTCATACTCCTCGAAGCTCGAAGCCAAGGTCGAGACTCACCCTCGGGGGTCATCAGGTATCGGTCCGGAGAGCATCTCATTCCAACAGCTATAGCAGACTACAACAGGCGAGAGGGGAGTTCCCGAGGCATGCGGCTTAGTCTGACTAGGCTGACCTATCCAGGGCCTATTTCGAGATGTCACATCTAGCCATCCTATCTCGACACCTTCACAGTTACCACGTTTTGTACTATAGCGGATTTCCCTCCTATATAAAGGGGATCCCCATTACTTTGTAGTCTTTCGGCTGATTTTGCTCCAACCATTTCTCCACAAGATCAATAATATCTCTCTCTCTCTTTCTTCTCTCTAACTTGCTCGTCCTTATTAGCTTGAGGCTACTCTTAGCGTTATTAGTTTCTTACTTGTTCTTCATCTATTGCTTGGTCTTGGCCATAAGGAGCCTTGATTAATCATATCTTAACTGTTATCCCATTCCCGACTACCCCCAATAGCTCGAGATCGAGCCTAGGTATCGACCCCGAGGTCCTCCATCGACCAGCCCGAGGCTTGGGCGGCAAGCCCCTAGGTTTGATTACTGCCCCATTTTAGCATGTGTTTTATCGTAAAACTTCATATTCTTAGCATCAACTGCTCTAATAACTAGCATAAAAATAGATCACATATTTTTAGAATCCCATTTACAAATTTAATTGTCGTTACCATTTTCACGATAAACAATTTTGTTCTCATAATCAATGGTTTAGCTATAATTGGAATCATACAATTTCTGCTAAACCATCTTGGATTTAAACCAACATTATCTAGTTAAATCATCAGAATTTACATTCTGGAACTGTGCTCTAATAGTTTGAGCAAGTAACCTTGCAAAAGCAAATTACAAGTTGATAACAAACGCACATGTGACCATACAACATATGCATCTATTAAAATCATATAATAGTAAACTATCTATATGGCAGGTGACTGGGCCCTATATATATATATATATATATATATCACCTTTTATTCATTCCAGAAATCAAGGAATTCAATCCCAACCTTAACTGGTATATCATGAGAATAAGCAGCACAAGACAATACTTGAAGAATATTCTATTTCTTCAATATATGCCAATGTGAATTCTCAATTAATTGTTGCATCAATTGAACCGAGATGGCCAACCGGTCATGCCAACTAATATTTGTTTCAGCAAACCTCTAATTTACTTGTGGCGTGTGATTTTATGATCATGCTTATACTTGTGTAGTATAAGTAGGAGAAAAGTCAGTGTCACAATCAAAAATGTCAGTTGCGGGGCCGTGATGACACTTAACATCCACTTGCTAGGCAAGAAAATATTAGTACACAACTAATTATTTTTAAACCAAGTTGAAAGCAATATAATAATAAATGACGTTATAGAATTCCAAAATAGATATAATAACTCCAAATGCTGACTAGCCAAATTCTGAGATCCGGTGTCACAAGTACATGAGCATACTAAAAGTGCTACAACCAATGTCTGAATGGAAATACAACTGTTCGAAACAAAATAAATTGTAAAATTAGATAAGGAAGGGGACTTCAGGGGCTGCAATCGCCATGCAGGTCTACCTTAAGTCTCCATATGTAGATATGATCCAAGCAGAAACTTCGCTAGGCGCCGCTGGGAGCAACACCAAAATCTGCACAAGAAGTACAGTAGTGTAGTATGAGTACAACCGATCTAATATACTCTGTACGTTGAGCCTAACCTCGACGAGGTAGTGACAAGGAAAAACCAAGATACCTACGAAAGCCTATATATATATAATGGAACAAAATAACAACTACGACATTTAAAAGTATTAACGGGATGAGAGCATAGTAAAGGGAACAATAAGTAAGGAATCACCAAGTAGTCTCTTTTCGAAATAAGCAACAAAACAACCAAGTTAAATTCCCAATCCGAGAATCAAGTAAAGCAATAAAATCATCAAATTGCACGGCGTTACCCTTCGTGCTTTTACTCTCATCCTCACCATGTAATATGAACATTGCAATGGCATGGCATCACCCTTCGTGATTTTACTCTCATCCTCACCGTATGATATGACAAATGATAATAAAGCAATCAAGTGCACGACATCACCCTTCGTCCTTTTATCCTTACATTCACTCAATGAAAGATAACAATATGCAAATAAGGCACGACAACTGCTTTTCATACTTCCTCACTAAGAAACAACAACGATCCAAAGTATCAAGCAAGGGGGGAGGCAAATTTCACTTCAACCATGGTGTTATGATAAGCAAACTCAACATTTACTATCCCAATAACTTCAAAATAAACAATAAATACTAAAACGGATAATTAAAGAAATAACAATCTAACTAAGGCATGGAGCAAACAATTAAAGAAATAACAATCTAACTAATGCATGAAAAACATAGTAAATGAAGCAATATAGTACAATGAAACAATTTTCATCCGCATGCTTTAACTTAGTGACAACGCATATATACTCGTCACCTAACCTATACGTCGTTCCCACACATTATTCACGTAGAAAATAGACCAACAAGTCCTAATTCCCATAGTCAAAGTTAACCACGACACTTACCTCACTCCGCACTAAATCAACATTCAATCATGGCCTTGCCTTTCGAACAAGCCTCCAAACTAATCAAATCTAGTCAATTATTTCTCAAATAATTCAAAATAAGCATTAGAAACTACCCACGAATGAAAAGGTTCAATTTTTTGATCATTTTTGAAAAAGTCAACCCCAGTCTGCTTGGTCGAATTCCATAATTCGGACCAAAACCCAATTACTCATTCACCCCATGCCCGAATATGTAATTTATTTCGAAATCCGACCTCAACTGGTCTAAATCTCAAATTTATAAAATTCCGAAATTCTACCCAAAACCCCTAATTTATATCTTGAAATTCAAAGATTTAATGTTAAAAACTCGTGAAAAGTTATTGAAATTTATTAAAAAGTAATTAGAGATGCTTACCAATGCATTTGGGAAGAAAAAGTTCTTAAAAAATCGCCTCTAGAGAGCTTAGGGTTGAAAAATGGTGTAAAATGAGCTAGGTCCCGATTTTACCCTCTTTTACCCAGTTGCAGACGTCGCATTATACTAGATCACAAATGTGATGTCCACAAATGTGACATACTTATCGCAAATGTGATCGGTGTATCAGCCCTAGTGAAGTCACAAATGCGAAACCCTTCCCTTAGCCCATGTTTGCAAATGCGACCCATTGACCTCAAAAGTGAGGCAAGCAAATGCGAGCCTGATCTCGCAAAAGTGAAATCTACAATTGCTGGGCACCAAAAGTTGCAAAACCATTCCAAACTCATCTGAAACTCATACGAGCCACTCGGTCCCTAAATCGAACATGCACAGTAGCATAATAACATGCTACAAACTTGATCGCTACATCAAATAAATAGAATAACATCAAATAACAAGAATCAATCATCAAAACTCCAGAATTTTTAAACTTAAACTCAATTTCATAATTTTTCACATAACGCACCGAAATGCGCTCGAGTCACCCCCAACCCCTACCAAGCATACGTACAAGTCCAAAAATATCATACAAACCTACTGTAATCGTCAAAATACTGATCTAATCAAAATGTTGATCGTGGTCAACTCTAGCCTCATTTTAAATCAAAAATCATATTTTAATCAAAATTTTAAATAAAAACTTTTTGAAAAGCGACTCGGACCACATGCGCAAATCAATAAATATTAAATGAAGTTATGGATATCTCGAAACATTGAAATTAAGGCTAATACTCAAACCGACCTATCGGGTCGTCATAGAACAACATCACTGATAGTAACTACCTTGGCATAACCCCAGAGCACTGTCTCTCTAAGGACCAACAAGTGCGGATCATCGTACTAAAAGGTCTTGATCCACTCGAAGACAAACTATTCTAGCTGACTATAAATCCATTTCGTGTTCGCGATAGACCGGTCAGGTTTGCGATGCACCATCTTCTAGCATACCGCGTTCACTGTCCCCCAGATGCACCCGCGAAGGCTAATAGCCTTCCAGCCAACCTCAACCTCAACATTCTTCGCATTCTCAAATATATCTACGTATTCACAAAGAGGGACCAGATCCTCCATCGTGTTCACAAAGAGTAAAATCCCAAACTCCTCTCCAGCCCTCTTCGCGATCGTGAAGGAAACCAGTAGACCAACAATTTCAACCAACTTCAACTATGTTCAGGTGGTCCGATACTTAGCTCAGCCACCTGGACCCCGTCCAAATGTACCAACAAGTCCATAGATATACTACAAAACTAGTCAATGTCTCAAATCACATAAAATCACACAAAAACTAAGAATCGTACCTCAAAACCAAATTATTCAACTTTAAACTTCAAACTCATTTTGACCAACTCTGAATGCGACGAACCATACTTAAGCAACTCGGAATGATGCCAAATTTTACGCACAATTAACAAATCATAATACGAACCTAATAAAAGACTTTAAATACCAAATGGACATCAATAGCACCAAAGTTTACATCAAATCAACCTTAGAAAACTCTAAAACCTTCAAAATTCCAACTTTCAACAATAAGAGTTGAAACGCTCCCCGGTCAACTGGAAACTCGATCCAAACATACGCCAAAGTACCTTCAAATTTTGATTCCAAGGTTTCTTACTCAAAGTGTTGACTAAAGTCAAACACAACCACCTTAGGCCACTATTATAGAACGAAGTATTTCGAATTCAACCCGAACCTTTAAGAATGTCATGCCCCAACTTCGGAAGGCGCGACCAGCACTCAATCGAGTGAACCCAACTAAGCAAGCCTTACCATACACTTCCTACCCACCTCGATATGAATAAAGAAACCATACTTTTGTTTATCCATTTAGACGGGGAAAGACATCACATTCTACATTGATAGTTCATTTTAAACACCATACTAAACTGTAGATGAGTTAGTTTCCAAGATCCCCATACAGTTACAATGTATAGGCAACATAAGTTTAGAATTACAACATGGTTAGTAGACCCATCCAACCCCCGTACATAACCCACACATATGTCTACAGAGCCTCTAGGATACAAAAGATGAGTTTGACAACACCGGCAACAAGGCCCCGACTATACCTAAAAAATGAAAGTCCACAATACATAGATATAAAATATAGCCCCTTGAAGGAGAAAGGGGCTCACCAAGATCTTGAGAAAGGGATGCTTCACTACACACGATCGACACTATCCACTAGGGAGCCACCTACATTTATTTAAAAAAATCAAGCGCCCCCGACAAAAGGGACGTTAGTACCATGGAATAGTACTAGTATGTATAACTAAACACCATCAAATTAGAAATAACTTTCATACACAAATAAGGAAATCACAGGTATCACTCCAGAGCGTTAAACAATCACAACATTATCAACATGAAAGAATTACACAACTTTCACATCATGTTTCCATAGAATTTAGTTGGGCATTTCATACTGTTCCACATCGTTCACATTACCACCACTATCTTGAGCGGAGTCCGATCTCGACCCGATCGGCTAGGCCGTCTCCCGGAGATGTTACCAATATTCTATTCACACTTTCCAGTTTCAATCATCAATGCATAACCGCCATGTGTATATGTCATGGTGTCCGATCATGGCCCGATCGGCTAGGCCGCCTTACCAAGGTGTTACCATTTTCCATTATTCATCTCACTCCAATCTTTGGTTACACATGGATTAGTTTACCGGCACTTGGGGCCACAATTTTCATATTCCACAATTCACGTTTCACATTGTTCCCATTTTCAACATTAGGTTTGTAATTCAAGAGAGTATGGCACACAAGAGCAAATAAGGTTGTAGGCATAGATGAGACTTCATGTAAATGGAACAACAACGCACTTCAATTTCAATCTAAGGTCTAAGCATTTCGACACATGATTCATAGTCCTTGCACCTTTTCAAATTATCAAGAATAGCACGTTGATCAATTTGAGACACAGTCTCCACGCATATAGGGTTGCAACACCAAGTCAAGTGAAATAGTAATCAATACAACAATTCAATTAAATTTTACCGTACTCACATAACGAATGATGAAGCTCAATTTCTAAAAGATGGGGTTTTAGCCATACATACCTCAATAAAGCTTTCCTTATTCCTTACAAAATTCCGGAACTTTTAGCACTTCGATCTATTGTGTAAGAATTACAAATTAAATCGAGAATTAGAGACGATATAGAGATTCTAGCTTGTTTTGAGCATACTATCAAACACTAAAGGTGCATTGTGATCTTAGGCCCTTTTGAGAGAAATTTATATCATTTTATACCCCTCTTTTTTTCTTTTTAGTTCACTACCTCCCAATATTCTATAATGTGATATGCATGCAAGAAATTCATTCTTATACCCATGAATTACTTCACTAGTGATCTCTTATTGCTAAGAATAGGAACAAGAGCTGAGGTAATGAAATCTTACCTCTTGGGATGAAGATTTAGGTGCCCTCACTTGATTATCTTCAAAGATTTGGCAAGGTTTCATGGAGTAATTTGATGGGAAGCACTTCCCTCTCTAAGTACCTCTCTCTCTCTCTAAAAGCATAAGGAAATATGCTCAAAATGAGCTATAACACCGAATATATCAAAAAGGGGTCGGGTTTAAAATTTAGAAAATTGGAGCCCCGAATCAGGTCTGCGATCGCAAAGCGAAAATTCGTCCCGTATAATGGTTCGCAAAAGTGTTCCTAAGATCTGAACATTTTGTCTGGGTATGCAGTAGAAATGCGGTCCGCATACCCGTTCTGCGGTCGCATAATGCACCGCAGAACTGCTCCTTACAAAATCCCAAGAAAATTGTGCGACGACTATGCGGTCCGCATATCGGTTATGTGATCGCATAATGGACCGCATATTTAATCTCAAATTTGACCAACACACTGACTCACTTTGTGGCGATTATGCGGTCCGCATCTCTAACACATGATCCTAATTGCCACTACGAGCTTTTGGGTGGAAATCTTTCACGGGGCCTCATAAAAACCAAACCATCTGCCCCCACAAATCATGAAATAGTAAAAGCACATACGGGAAGTCTTAAATAGGGGAATGGAATCTAGAAAGGAAAATGACCGGTCGGGTCATTAAACTTGTGCACTTGACCATCTAGGATAGCCACCAGAACTTCTTCATAAGATAAGTCCTCCATAACTTAAATATCTTTAATGGGGGTAATATGGGATTGATAACTCAAACACTTGTGAAGCATAGACATATGGAATATCGGATGACCTGCTTATAATTAAGGGGGAAACTCAAGATTATAATCCACTTGACTGACTTTCTAAATAATTCGATATGGTCCAATATACTGGGGACTAAGTTTGCCTTTCTTACCGAATCTCATCATGCCTTTTGTAGGAAACACTCTTAAGAACACCCAATATCTCACAGAGAACTCCAAATCTCATCGTCGTTATTAGAATAAGATTTTTTCATGCTTTGAGCGGTCAATAAACAATCTCAAATCATTTTTACATCTTGTACAGCCTGTTGCACCAACTCGAGACCCAATAACTTTGTCTCACTAGCTTCAAACAAGCCTATGGGAGATGTGCACTTTCATCCATATAGTACTTTTTATGGTACCATCCAAATGCTATTCTTGTAGGTGAATTCAATGAGTGGTAGATGATACTGCCAATTTCCTTTGAAGTCCAAAACAGAACCTCGTAGCACGTCCTCGAGTGTTTTAGTAGTGTGTTCGTCCTGGCCATCTATTTGTGGGTGAAAAGTTCTGCTGAGGTCAATTTTGGTTCCCAATCCTTTTTGAAATGATCTCCAGAAGTTAGTTGTAAATTGGGCACCTCTGTCCGAGATGATAGAAATCAGAACCCCGTGGAGTTGAACTATTTATTTGATTTATAGCTTAACATAATCTTCAGCTAAGAAAGTAGTCTTTACTAGTAGGAAATGAGCTGACTTGGTGAGTCGATCCATGAATACCCATATGGAATCATATTTTTTGTGTGATGGGAATCCGATAACAAAATCCATGTTGATTATCTCCCATTTCCAAGTTGGAATTTCTATATTCTGAAGCAGTCCTCCTAGTTTTTGGTATTCAACTTTAACTTGTTGGCAGTTTGTACACTGAGTGACGTATTTAGCAATTTTCCTTTTTATGTCGTTTCACCAGTATAAATGTCGAAGATTGTGGTACATCTTGCTTGACCCCGAGTGAATAGATTACAAGGATCGATGAATCTCTACCATGATTTGCTCTCAGAGTCCCCCGACATCGGGCACACATAACCAGTCCTTGTATCTGTTAACTCCGTCCTTGGATAACATGAACACTTGCTTTTTTTGAAAGAGTATGCCTCCTCTTATTTCACCAAAGTTGGATCATCAGATTGTGGTGCTTTTACTTCAGCTACTAGCAAGGATTCGACGACATTTTGAACTGTGGATCCTCCGCTACCGGTGTCTAGCAATCATATACTCAAATTAGCCAACCGATACAAGTTCTTTATCATTTCCAACTTATAATCTTCTACATGTCGGTAAGTTGCCCCTAGATTTTTGACTTAACGCGTCAGCCACAATGTTTGCTTTCCCAGGGTGGCACAAAACATAAACATCATAATCCTTTAATAATTCAAGCCAACTTCGATGCCTTGGATTTTATTCTTTTTGCTTGATTGAGTATGTACTGCAAGCTCTTGTGATGTGAATACATCGACATGAACTCCATACATATAGTAATGCCATATTTTTAAGGCAAATATAACAGTCGCTAGCTCCAAGTCGTGAGTTGGGTAATTCTGCTCGTGTTTCCTTAGGTGTCTTGAAGCATAAGCAACAACTCTCCCGTGTTGCAATAAAACACCACCCAATCCACTCTAGAGGCATTATTATATATAATATACCCCTCGGGTCATTCAGGAGGAGTTAGAAATGGAGCCGAGGTTAACATGTCCTTTAACAATTGGATGCTCTTAACACAAACATTGATCCACAAAAATTTTGTTGCCTTATGCGCCAACTCCATTAATGGAAAAGCTATACATATACGGTAAAATCGGAGAGTCCAACTTTCTGTCATTACGATGCCTCGTTAGCACATTTTCAAAGGCTCGAGGCTATGGTCGAGATTCACTCCCGAGGGGTTATCGACGCCCGACCTCGGGGCAGTATAGATCGGCGGTTATGGTGAAATAGTGGGAAGTTCCAAAGGCTCGTAGCTAGAGCTGACAAAGTATATTAGGCTAGTCCAAACCCGTACCATAGCATTAAAAAGCTATACCATCTCTGTATCTTTGTAATAAATACATTTGTACTATGTTGGGATTCCCCCTAATATATAAAGGGGATCCCTATTATTTTGTAGACATCTGATGATCAATAGTGAACACACAAGAACATTCTATCTAACATATTCTCTTGATCTAATTACTTCTATTTTTTGCTTATATTCGTTGTATTATATTTATTGTTCTTCATTTATTGTTTATCATTGATCATAAAAGGCCATCACCGCAACTCTCATAACTGTTAGTCTTCCCTCAGTCGCTCTAAGCCGGCCACACAACTCGACCTTGAGGCCTCATACACGACAGATCGAGGCCCCGATCTCCGACCGTTTGGTTCGATTATCATATCGCCTCAAAGCTATAATCTTGCTTTCTAATCTTTTACGTAGCATCCCTTACCTAACAACTAGCATAAAAATAGATCACATATTTTTAGAACCACAAAATCAAATTTAATTGTTATTACCATTTTCACGGTAAACAGTTGGTGCCCACCGTGGGGCTAAAAATAATTGTGATTATTTTCTTGCTGGTTTAACCACATAACGCAGGTTACCTTTCACACTTTTTCTTGTCTAAGATCTTTGATTTTAGGTCAAAATGTCTAACTCAATGAACAACAATCTTGAGGACCATGGAGAGAATGGTGTGGATGTTCCAGGTGTTGGTGTACCACCACGAAATCCTGAGAATGCACCAGAACCAATTTCTATGGACGCGGTCTCACGCGATGCCCAACACGTCGATATAAGCTCCCACACTAACATGAGCGTACATCAAGGAGATCAACAATAAGTCCAAAAAACCCCAGCTCGAGAGGAGTAGAAGGTCAGCTTTCATGTTATTTTTGAGATGTTACAGGCACAATAGCTGGTAATCGCTCTGCTGCAGAGCCACCAAAAAACCCCAAGTACAACGGCCCCGGGAATAGCCCCTTGGACCGAACAGGCACCAGAAAGATCAAGCAACAATGGGTCGGCATCCGACCCCGCCATCGTAAAGATGCTCGAGGACCTCACAAAGAGGATCAAGTCGGGTGAGAAAAAGAAAGAAGCCAATGATAAGACGGTCGAGACCTACAATTCCAGGGTCGACCAAATTCCGAGCGCACCCCTTCCAAAGAAGTTCATACACAAGCCATTCCAGCAGGAAGCATAAACCCATTCCAAAGAATTTCAGGATGCTAGACCTTCCAAAGTACAACGGAACCTCGAACCCCAATGAACGCATCACTACTTACAATTGTGCAGTGAAGGGCAACGACCTAAAGGACGACGAGATCGAGTCTGTCCTACTGAAAAAGTTCGAAGAAATGCTTTCAAAGGGGGAAATTATGTGGTATCACAACCTGGACCCAAAGTCAATAGATTCATTTGCCATGCTGGCATATTCGTTCATAAAGGCACATGCTGGTGCCATCAAAGTAGCATCAAGGAAATCCGAGGTCTTCAAGAACAAGCAGAGGGTGAATGAGATGCTGCGATAGTTCATATCTCGCTTTCAAATAGAATGAATGGAACTACCACCAGTTTCCGATGACTGGGCAGTACAGGCCTTCACTCAAGGTTTGAATGAAAGAAGCTCGGTGGCTTCGAAACAGCTGAAGCAGAATTTGATTGAATACCCTGCCGTGACTTGGTCGGATGTTCAAAACCGATATCAATCGAAAATCAGGGTCGAGGATGAACAATTTGGGGCCCTATGAGGCTCGGTATACCCAAGCAGGCTTCTAGAAAAGGAGCCAAAGCCAAACAAAGAAAGGTACCAGCCATACACCGAAGACAGGAGAAACGCCCCGAGGCGTAACATACCCCGGAATAATTGAAAAACGGATCGAGGGCAGAACCCTCAGAGACTCGTCTGTAGAGGCGGGTTTGATAGGCATACAGGGTTGTTGAAAGCACCCCGCCTGTCAGAATACAACTTCAACGTCGATATTTAAGATATCATGTTCGCCATCGGTAAAATCAGAGACACTAGGTGGCCTAGGCATGTACAATCAGATCCTTCACAAAGAAATCATAACTTAGTATGTGAATTTCACAACACGCACGGCCATAGGATCGAGGATTGGCACCAGCTCCGGGAAGAAGTAGCCCGACTACTGACCAAAGGTCACCTCCAAGAATTCCTCAGCGACCGAGCCAAAAATTAGTTCCGGGAAAGAGAGGATACCAAGAAGAACTAAACAAATGAGCCACACCATGTCATCCACATGATCTTAGGAGGCATCGATGCCCTACAAGAACCCATGATCAGAAGAACTAAAATATCCATCACCAGAGCAAAGCGAATTCGGGGTTACATACCCGAGGATGCTCTCACATTCAGTGATGAGGACATCGAGACCCTGTCTCAGCCTCACAACGGCGCACTGGTAATCTCTTTCCTTGTAAATACATTTCAAATTAAACGTGTACTTGTGGATCCAGGTAGTTCAGCCAACATTATCTGGTCGAGGGTGGTAGAGCAACTCAGACTACTTGGCCAGATCGTGCCCGCCTCTCGAGTCCTCAAAGGACTCAACATGGTGAGCGAAACAACGAAAGGGGAAATCACCCTCCCAGTCAACGTGGCCGGCACAACCCAAAGTGCCAAATTCAATGTCATCGAAGGAGACATGAGATACAATGCCTTTCTCGTAAGGCCATGATACACTGCATGAGAGCAGTACCATCCACCCTCCATCAAATGATGAAATTCTCGATAAAGGATGGAATAAAAACCGTCTATAGGGAACAACATGTGGAAAGATGAATGTTCGCGGTACACGATGTGACGCCGACATAGTACCTCCACATTCGAAGGAGACAAAATAGTAAAATAGCGATACTAAGCAACATTCTCGACTACGCTCGACTAGACAAAACAAAGGACCGTACCGAGTCCTCATAACAAACGATTGAATCACATCGAGATCCAAAGCACCGTCAGCACTAAGGTATGTCCATCTCCCTTTTTTAGTTACATTCTATACTAACCTGAATGTAGGTATCCGATTGAAACGGCCAAAGCGCTTCCCAACTCGAAGGCCTTAGGTTCCAAGAGCATGCATTGCACTCTTTTCCTTCGAATGCATTTTTATCCCAAGAAGGGTTTTACCGGCAAAGTTTTTAATTAGGCAACATCTCTATGCTACCTAAAGAAGACTCAACAAGTATTCAAGGCTTCTTTTGAAATTAACCTCGAATACTGGGGGGCATCCCCCGGAAGGACACCTACTCAGAGAAGCCAAGATGCACTAAATGGGGTCTCGATAGGAAAATAATGTACCGGGCCAAACGTTCGAACGAACCGTGTCCGTATAGAATGACTGAGCCCTTAACAGTAAAAGACATGTATACTTGTACCAAGTAATCAAAGAATACTTTCCAAAAGCATTTTGCATTTCAAAGAAGCTTGGTATTTTTGCAAAAAACGGCTCCTCTATCAAAAATGTCCCGAACACTCGGGGACCGGCGTCAACAACTTGAAACAATACAACCCCCGGGTCGGAGCTTCAAACTCGTAAGCCCTCAATGAGGCAACATCAAGATCACAAAACAACTCAAGAGACAAAAATGTCCCGAACACTCAAGGACTGGCGCCGAAAACTCAAGGCCATATGACCTCCGGGTCGGAAACCCCGAAATTGTAAGCCCTCAATGAGGAAATACCAAGTTTACAAAGTAATGGCTCCCGATCCAAGAAACCCTCGATGACTCGGGGACTGCCGCCAATTGCCACCCCCATCGACTTATCAAAACTCGAGGCTACAAAACCACATGTAGGCAGGCTAAGTATCGTAAGACTTATATAAGGCAATAACAATATCTATAAGACATCAAGCAAGGCATGGACCACACTTGTACCAAGTGACAATATCTGTAATACCTCAAGCAAGGCATGAACCATACTTTTACAAAGTAGCCAAAACTGTAAGACCTCAAAGGCATGTAAAACTTGTAAGACCTTACTAAAGGCATAATCTCGATCTTAAAATTAAGGCTATATATCGAACTTGTAAGACCCCTAAAAAGGCATACCCTCGATATAGACACCAAAACTACTTCACTCGGTGACTTGAAAGGCTCCGGCCAAACACAAATGACTACGGTCACAAGGATGTACCAGCCAAACTAATCCGACATGGGGATGCCTGATCGTCGCTATAAAATCATAGGCCTTCAATTACTTCGAAAATACTTCGAAAAGAACCGGTTAAATAGGCTACCCTCGACATAGGCAAAAGAGCTTCGACCATGTTAACTCCAAACTATAGGCTTCGAGATACTCAACCACCAAGCTAAACCTCTCGATGTGCTCGATCATCGCCATATAATGACTCAAAATTGAGGTTTTTATCGAACAATCGAAGAGTCAGGCAAACACAATTTCAAAAAGTCCTTAACGAGGGAAAAATAAAGCCCATATAAGAGGTCGTACCAACCCAATGCGTAAGAGACACTATCGTCATCCCATATAAGAGGTCGTATCGACCCAATGCGTAAGAGCCACTGTCGCCAGCCTATATAATAGGTCGTACCGACCCAATGCGTAAGAGCCACTGTCGATAGCCCATTCAAGAGGTCGTACCGACCCAACGCATAAAAGCCTAAGGGCCAGCATTAAATTCCAAAACTTAAGGGTCGAATGAGCTCGAGTTGACACCCTACTGAGGGACTGAACCCAAAATAATTGATTAAATATGCCTAAGAACAAAAGCATAAGAGCTCAAACACCAGCTTATATTAAAAGGTCGTACCGACCGAACACGTAAGAGCTATTACGCAAAGCCTTCCTGATGTTCTTTGGAAGGGGAACGTAAGGCTAAGCAACCGATGTTAGTGCGGTTGCTGTTTGCCAATGAGGTCCCCTCCGCACGCTAGACTAGATTGTCAGTGCCATGCGGGAAAACTAATGACACGAGCAACTACGGAAACTGAGAGAATTGGGTTTTGAATGATGATGATGATTTTATTGATGAATAAAATGCTGATTATAAAAGATGCGGTGTCGAAATGGAGAGACACCAGTACAGAAAATTACTTGCTTGAAAATGTTTGATTGCTTGATCCCCCCTAATAATACTTAAAAAAAATAAACCAAAGTTACATGACTAGTCCTAATAAAGCCGTAGAAGCACACTGAATAAAAATGATGTAAACTAGCCTATAATTACAATGAAAAGGACATAGTTATTACAATGTAGAACCAAGTCCGATGGCAGCAACTTTGTCTTGCAGGTCAGGGTCTACGCGCGCGGTGCTGTGGGCGCACGTGACACTTGTTGTGTTGGCCTGAGGCTGGGCGTTGGTGCTTGGCATCAGGGTGTGTGCGTGAGGCGCTGCTGGAATGGGCCTGCAGCTGGGCACTGGCGAGGCATCAGGATCTACGCGTGCGGCATTGTCAGAGCGCGCGGCGCTGTTGCCATTGGCCAGCCACTAGGCGCTGGCGAGAGGCATTGGTGGGGCGACAAAGGCGCATGCGCGCTTGTCACTTGGCGCAGCCAAGACCACGGGGCCGACCAAGGCGCTAGGCATAGTGAGGCTTTCTATGCTGCCATGGGGCGCGACCAAGGGGTCATGTGGCGTGTCTGGAAAGCAGTCCATGACATTCTCCCTCACCTGAGTTGGCACCGTCCTCGGAGCCTTATGATGATGATTTTTCTGGTGGTTGATGGTTGGGAGGTCTACGCCCCTCTATTCTTTGAGCTTCTTGTTGTAGCGATGCAGTGATTTTATGCGGCTGACATGGAAGACTGGATGGATCTTCCACTAGGATGGAGTTTTCACCTGGTATGTAGACTTCCCAAAGCATTTTTCAATGGGCAAGGGCCCGATGTATTTCTATTGTAGGCGAGGGTCATGGGTCCTCTCTGCAAACAAGTTTCGCTTTGGGATGCATAGCATTACTTTGTCACCTGCTTGATGTTGGGCAAAGCAAATATTTTGTTCGGTGAATCTTTTTTCCTGCTCTTGGGCTTTGACGAGGTAGCTTCGCACTATCCTTATGTTGCGCTCCCATTTACTCGAGAAGTTGACAGCTCGAGAAGATTTCAGCATGGTTGATGCATTCACCGTTTGCAGGAGAAGCGGTTGATGTCCGGTAACAATTTTAAAGGGCTTTTGTTTGTATGATGGCTCTTTTGAGAATTGAAACACAGTTGAGCAGCATCCAAGAGCTTCACCCAATGCTTTTGTGATCCGGTTGCAAAGTTGCGGAGATATTCCTCCAGCATGTCATCGAACCGGTCTGTCTGGCCATCCGATGGTGGATGGATGTCTGAGTTCTGACTCAATGTTGACCCAAAGCACCTGAAAAGCTAGGTCCAAAAGTTGCTAGTGAAGCATGAGTCGCGCCTACTAACAATGTCTTTGGGCAGGCCCAAATGTTTTTAACAATGTGCGAGAAGAAGAGTCGAGTTGTATCTTCTGCTGAGATGTTCTGTGAGGCTACTATAAAGATTGCATAGTTTGAAACCTGATCTATGACAACCAAGATGGATGCAAAATTACCGACTTGAAGCAATCCCATGATGAACCTAAGGGAAACACTTTCCCATGGTCTCTGAGGGACATGTAATGGCTGCAAGGGTCCCGTCTGTGATGAGTGATCCAACTTGTCCTTCTGGCATGGTTGACAAGTCTTCACACGCTGAGGAGCGTCACCAGTCTTTTGAGGCCGATGACATGATGGCTAATTGTTGCTGCGAAGGGTAGCCGTAAGTAGGGGTTCATGTCTGTTGACTGCCTTCTCCAACTGCATGGCCGAGATGTTTTCAGCGGCCATCTTTATGGGAAAGCATGGTATGGTGTAGGGCTTGGCCCCATGTTCTCCCAACATCAGGAGCATGTTGGCATATGGTACTGGTATGGTGTTGGTCTGCCTCATGAACTTCAAACCCACTATCATGTCGAAGTCATTTATTATTGTGATGCGCAGGTCGATGCTTCCTTTGTATGGGCCAAGTTTCACTGGGACATCTGTAGTTGTTCCACCCAATACCTGGGTTGGCGAGTTGATGGCCTTGATGTGGCCTTTGCTCTTTTGCACAACAAGACCCAGGCTCTCTACTTGAGTTAAAGCCAAATAGTTGTGGGTAGCACCCGTGTCTATCAATGCGTGAAGGGGCTTGCCGTTCACTTTCAATTCGACGAACATTAGGGTCCTCGCTTGTTTATGAGGCCTCTTGTCCATCTTTTCCTTCCTTTTCTTGGTGATTGGGACTGAGATTTTCTTAGGAGGACTTGTACTGGTCCCCGCTAAGGCATGTGGGATAGAGCCAACAATTGCATTGAAGGCGCCTACCTGGTCTGATTCTGATGTGTCTGATGCATCTGACTCATCCTCGACAGTTTGATGAGCATTGACCTTTATGGTTGGGCATTCATTGTTCCAATGTGGCCCGCCGCAATGACGGCATTCTGAGGGAGGCTTTCTCCCCTGATTGTTGTTGATGGATGCAGCATTGTTGCTGCTGGAGGGAGGAGTCTTAGTTTTGGATGCACTCCGATCTCCCCCACTTTTGCTTGGGCCACCATTGCTGAGATGGTTCCCGTTGAATCCCCCTCAGATAGATGGCTGGGGCCTGTCGTTCTGAGTTCCCAAATGATAATTGCCAAGACATTCTGCAGCTTGAATGGCCTTGGGCAGGGTGTCTACCCGTTGTCTCTGTAGTTCTATACGGGCATGAGGTTTCAAACCTTCTATGAATACGAAGAGTTTGTCTTTGTCCCCATGTTGCATATGTTTAGCATGAGTGCGGAGAATTCGCACACGTACTCCCGCACTGATCTGGTGTGGCAGAGCTCCCGTAGCTTTCTCCTTGCATTGTATTCCACATTTTCGGGGAAGAACTACAGGCGTAGGGCTGCCTTCAATTCATCCCATGTCTGGAGAGTATCTTCACCTGCCTTGATGGCTTCGTATTTGACCTGCCACCAAAGTTTGACATCGCCTTGAAGATACATGGCAGCAGTTTCTACCTTTTTGGATTCTTCCAAATGGCCCACGGCATCGAAGTATTGTTCGATGTCAAAGATGAAATTTTCCACTTCTTTAGTATCCTAGGATCCGTCGTATGGCTTTGGCTCCGGTATCTTAAGCTTTTGTGGATTGGGGGTGAGGTTTGCTGCAACCCTGATGTTGTTGTCGCCTCCTCGAAGTAGGCTCTACAGGGCAGCATTAACAATATTGAGCTTGCCTGTCAAGTCGTCTATGGTTTGCTGCATGGCAGCTAGTCTGTTTACCTCTTGTTGGAGATGGGCTAAATCGTCAGCACGGTCCTGTTGGAGGTCCTCAAATTTGCCATGAATATTGGCAGTTTCAATGGCTGCCATTTGTCGATCATCCTTAGAGTCACGACTGATGTTTGCAATGTCATTTTCCACCTGCCGCATTCGGCGATCCAGGTCGTCCAACCTTTGCACTAGGTTGTTGTTTTGATCAGGCACCATATCCACGATGGGTCGTAATCGGTCAACCGTATATTCTAGGGATGCTAGACGCTCCCCATGATTCACCATGGTCAGAAATGGTGATGATGGCAAATGTGTTCCTTCATCCGATGTCGAGCCTAGGCTCTGATGCCAACTATTACGCAATGCCTTCCTAATGTTCTTTGGAAGGGCAATGTAAAGCTAAGTAACCGATGTCAGTGCGGTTGCTATCCGCCAGTGAGGTACCCTCCGCACGCTAGACTAGATTGTCAGTGCCATGCGGGAAAATAAATGTCACGAGCAATTGCGGAAGTTGGGAGTGAATTGAGTTTTGAAATGCTGATTACAAAAGATGCAGTGTCGAGGGGGAGAGACACCAGTACAGAAAATTGCTTTCTTGAAAATGTTTTATTGCTTGATTTCCCTAGTAATACTTAAAAAAATAAAAAACAAAATTACATGACTAGTCCTAATAAAGCTGTAAAAGCACACTGAATGAAAATGATGTAAACTTGCATATAATTTCAATGAAAAGGACTTAGTTTATTACAATGTAGAACCAAGTCCGATGGCAGCAACTTTGTCTTGCGGGTCAGGGTCTGCACGCGTGGTGTTGTGGGCGCGCGCGACACTTTTTGTGTTGTCCTGAGGCTGGGCGCTAGTGCTTGGCATCAGGGTGTGTGCGCGAGGTGCTGCTGGAATGGGCCTGCAGCTGGGCGCTGGCAAGGCATCAGGATCTGTGCGCGCGGCATTGTCAGGGTGCGCGACGCTGATGTCATTGGCCAACCATTGGGCACTGGCGAAAGGCATCGGTGGGGCGACAGAGGCGCATGCACGCTTGTCACTTGGCGCAGCCAAGACCACGGGGCCAACCATGGCGCTAGGCATTGTGAGGCTTGCTAGGACGCCCTGGGGCGTGGCCAAGGGGTCATGGGGCATGTCTGGAAAGCAGCCCATTACAGAGCCTACGGTCCATCCCAATGAGCCCCAGGGCTAAAATCAAGGCAAAGGGAAATGCATGAAAAATAAAATCACGAGGCTTCCTTCTATACACATATGTGAGGGACTACAAGCTTCATTTACAAAGTTCTTTGAAAGCACTCTTTGCAAAACAAGGAAAGTCCTAATCTAATCTACATCCCCCTTGGGGACTATGGCCCGTAGGTGTCTTTCTTGCCATCTTCGGCATCAGACAAAAGGAACTTAGTATCATATTCTTCCGCCTTCACCTGATATATCTCTTTCGAGAGATCGAAGCGCCTGGCATGAATTTTCTCGAGGGTTTACCTCTGAGATTTGCACCACGTATACTCTTTATTCCTACTCCCCTGGTCGAGAGACCCCCTTAGCTCAGCACAAGCATCGACAACCTCCTTCAAATAGGTAGCCACCTTCCTATAAGCCATAGCTCGGATTATTTCGGCTTCAGCCCGGGCATCCACAACTTCGGCCTTCATCTTTAGGAGCTCAGACTCGAGTCTTGGAATCATGTCCATTCAGACCAAGCTGTTCTCGTAAGCATTGCAAAGTTGCACTTCGAGGGTGGAAGCCTTGGTCAAAGAATCTTTCTTAGCCAATATCTGGGTGTCCACACGAGCCTTTAGCCCATCACGCTGACCAACTTCGTTCCTAAGGCATTCCATGTCCTCCGTCTTTTTCTGTAGCTAAAGTAACCGAAACATTATCCTCGTAGGATAGAAGAAGAAACGCGCAATCCCTTGAAACAGAAGTTACCTAATCCTCGAGGTAGCTTTCGTAGTTCCGACTGTGACTCGCCTCATACCTCAAGCGTGCCAACTCATCTTCCCTTTCATAGCCAAAAAGCCTAAGAGATTTCTCCCCATCTATAGCTTTTCGCAATCTGGCCTCACAACGAAGCAACTTAGATTTAAGCTTGTTAAAATCCTGTAGAAGAGAAACGTGGTAAGAAAGTGAAAAGAACAAAACCATAAAACCAGTACTAATGTCCAAAACCTACCTCTGAGTAAAGTTGCTGAGCTTCCTCGAAAGTTGAGCATACATCTACTGGTCTGGCTCCATCTACCCTAGTAAAATCGCCCCGGTTTGGGGCATGATCTCCCAATATACACGCCCCTTGGCATCGAGCATCCTTCAAAGTGCCTTCGATGGGACAAGAAGCCAGCGGTAGAGAACCATCATCCATCGAAGTACCTTCGACGGTAAAGAAAGATGGCAGAGGAAGAGGGACCGTTTTTCTAAAGCCAGAGACCTCGAGCGCTGCAGGTTTGGCTGATACGCCCTCTCTGAGCCTCCGGGCCGGATTCATCTTGCTACAATCACTGTCGTCCTGCAAAGGCCTTTTCTGCTTATTGTTATTGTTATTATCCCTCGGTCCTAAAGCCGGCGATCCTCCTCCCTCTCCCAGAGGGCATGATCCCCTTTTAAAAAGCTCCCCAATGCCTACGATAACAGAGTTAGTACGCAGAAAGAAAAAGTGCCCTTCTAAGAAAAAGGGGGGAGGGAGGGGGAGCAAATCACATAGCACGTACCATGGTGTTTTGCCTCCTACCTATCCTTGGACAAATCTTGCCACTTATACTCATTGTAGGTCAAGAGGGCCGCCAACTCCCGAGCCCAATCCGTCAGGTTGGGGACCTCACACGACATTCGTGAAATTGCTACAGAAAGGGAAAGGAAGGCGCATTTATGGAGGCCGCCTTCGCCATAAGCAAAACTACAAAGGCACAAGTGTACCACTTACGTGTAAAATTCCATTCCTTAGGAAATGGCAGAAACTCCATAGGAATAATATCGACAGTCCGTACCCGGATGAATCAGCTCATCCACCCCGATCTCCGTCTTCTTCATCATCAACAACAAAAGTCGTGGTGGATCGGCATCGTAGGGTTAGCAGACCTCGATGGTGAAAAGGCTGGTACAGCCTGATGGATGACTAAGAGTGAATTCAAGAATTGCTTCTTCCGCAAAGAATCTCATCATCAAAACTATCCGCCAAAATGATGGGTGAATCTACGCCAAGGTAATTATGGTACTTTCGACAGAAGTCGAGCACAACCCTATCAAGGGGGCCCAGCATAAAGAGGTACGTGTACATATTCAAAAAACCCTCAGCATGGTCCATGATGCACTCCTCCATGGAAGGTACCCGTAATACTACCTTTCCCCCCCATCCATTGTCCTTTCTCGCTGACTCAAAGTGCTCCTCTCCTATTAAAGAAATAAACTTTGAGGCATACTCCCAATAACCTTGAACGTTGGGAGTCTTTTCTGACAGAAGATCCCCCCTCGAAACAAAATGCCCAAAGGCAGAACTCCCTTGTCCTCGCCGAGTGGACTCTAACGTAGCAGCCATGACTGTGGTAAAACTAGAGAATTGGAGCAGTAATTTGAGAAAGGGAATCAAAATTGAAATGATGGAGGACCTAACGCAGTAAAGGAGAACTCTATAAAAGAGGATAACTACTCAGAATAGCGGAATCTTCAAAAGGGCGAAGACAACCCTATATATGGAAAAAGCGGCGACTACCCACGTACCTTAAAGGCCAATTAAAAATACTGGCTAAAGCTTTTATCCCTTTGGGAAGATGTGCCGGCGGGATTGCCTCGGTTATTTTGTAACCATATCATACACTTGATGCCGCCAAACGACATTTTGGGGTCAGAGGCCCCCGCATCAACCAAGTCTCGATATGGTACCCGATCTTGAAGACCTCCATCAAAAAGACTAAAGGATATAAGGAGCCATCAATATCATTACAGTCCTTGAGATGGTACCCGATCTCGAGAACCTCCATCAAAAAGAAAAAAGGATCTAATGAGCAATCAATATCATTACAAGCCTCGAGATAGTACCCGATCTCGAGGACCTCCATCAAAAAGAAGAAAGGCTCTAAGGAGCCATCAATATCATTGCAGGCCTCGAGATGGTACCCGATCTCGAGGACCTCCACCAAGAAGAAGATAGGCTCCAGGAAGCCAATGACACCACTACAAGTTCCGAGGTGGTACCCGATCTCGAGGACCTCCACCAAGAAGAAGATAGGCTCCAAGAGGCCAATGACATCACTACACGTCCTGAGATGGTACCCGATATCGAGGACCTCCACTAAGAAGAAGATATGCTCTAAGGTTCCATTGACATCATTCTAAGCCTTGAGACGGTACCCGATCTCGAGGTCCTCTGTTAAGAAGAAGATAGACTCTAAGGAGCCATTAATATAATTATGAGACTCGAGATGGTACCCGATTTCGAGGACCTCTCTCAAAAAGAATATGAGCTCTAAAAACCTACTCATATGGGCTTGGCCTCGAGGTACCATCTAAACTCGGGTAAGCCCTCATCAGGGATCTATCTGCAATGCCTTAAGGCTATCTACACTGAGTTCAAAACAAGTTTCCAGGTAGCCCGATCTTGAGCAAACCCCCACTCAGGGACTGCTCCCGAAAGCCTAAAGGCTATCTTTATTCTCAGGCATCCGAGAAAATCTCCCCATCGAGGACTATTGCGGGGTCTAAAAGGCTAAGTCTCGTATTGAAAGTTCGAAGCCCTACTCTCATTCAACTCGAAGTCGGGGATCCTGACGACCCAAGTTCATCAATCCAATCCGGGCTCGGTCCAAGGAATGACAAATGGGTCTACGGGGAATCGTATTAATCAATCAAGTACAAAAGGAATACTTGCACCGGGTCTCGATATTCACACCAATCGGTGGAGTCATGCATTCAAATTCTTTACAAATGCAGATAAAAGGAAATATAGCATAAATTAGAGATAAATTGAAGAAACATCTTTATATTCATAAGAACATGATTACAAAAGCCCACTAAGGGTCCTTACATATGATTACAAAATCCCACGAGGGGTCCTTACAGAGAAACAAAGAAGCAAAAGAATATGCATATAGTAAAAGCCAAGAACCTAATCTATTCTCGGGGGTGCATCGTCGGCGGCAATATCTTCGAGCACCATCTCCTGGGGGGTCTCATCTTGGTCTTCCAAAATGTCATATTCAATGGAGAAGATGAAGAAGAGTAAAGTGATGAAGAAGAAGTAGAAAATATGAAGAAAAAGCCATGGCCCGCCAAAGAGTAAAAGCTTTTACCAGGCTAAGAAGATCATGGCCCGATAGAAGACTTGGCGAGCATCGGCCTTACCTACACGACTACTTTGATTCCACTTCTTGAAACATTATGCAGTGAAAGTTAGTGGCCGGTAATGCCACTTCACCCCACGGAAAGCAAAAGGGATGAAATGCCACACCAGGCCGAAGTAGGGAGGTGAGCAGCGGTGTAAAATTCGAACATCCTCCTGAGCAGCAGTATAGAGTCCAAATATATTCCTGAGTTAGAAGAAATCGGTGCCCCTGTCTCATCGCCTCGAGCTAACGAAGATAGCAGTAGCAACAACAAAAAAAAAATCAGTACAATCTCGCTCGGTGAGGGAAAGCCTTGGAAAAGGCCATGGCGTGACTGATGAGAACACCGCCATGTAACCTTAAGGCCACGAGCCTCAAGCATGGGAAATACCAATGGATGAGGATGAAGAGAAGGAAGGGGTGAAAGTCTGTTAAAAACTTTTGAATGAAGAGTTGGTTCAAGAAGGCCTCTATTTATAGAAAGGGCGGCAGTGCAACCGATAACGCCATCAATGTCTTGAAAGACGTACCGGAAGGCGCAATCAATACATTTTTGGGAGCTGGACCGGTGGCAATATTATCGCTTTGGAGAATAAGAATCAACAGTGCATTGAACGATTCTAGAAAGATAAATCGATGAGATTCCTCGGTTATCACAAAGGCTCACGTCATAAGTATGAATCATCACGGGAAGATTGAAGAGATGGATATCAAAGTCGTTTCTTATCGTTCCACTCTAAGAAATGTGGGGACTATCTGTATACGGTAAAATTGGAGAGTATAACTTTCCGTCATTACGATGCCTCGTCAGCACATTTTCAAAGGATCGAGGCTAAGGTCGAGATTCACCCCCAAAGGGCTATCGACGCCTGACCTTAGGGCACGTAGCTAGAGCTGATAAAGTCTATTAGGCTAGTCCAAACCCGTACCATAGCACTAAAAGGCTATACTAGCCCCATATCTTTGTAATAAATGCATTTGTACTATGTTGAGATTCCCCCTCATATATAAAGGGGATCCCTGTTATTTTGTAGACATCTGATGCTCAATATTGAACACACAAGAACATTCTATCTGCTCTCTAACATATTCTCTTGATCTCATTACTTCCATTTTATTGCTTATATTCGTTGTTTTCTATTTATTGTTCTTCATGTATTGCTTATCATTGATCAGAAGGAGCCATCACCGCATCTCTCATAACTATTAGTCTTCCTTTGGTCGCTCTAAGACGGCCACCCAACTCGACCCCGTGGCCTCATACACGATAGCTCGAGGCCCCAATTTCCGGCTGTTTGGTTCGATTATCATATCTCCTCTAAGCTATAATCTTGCTTTCTAATCTTTTACTTAGTATCCATTGCCTAACAACTAGCATAATAATAGATCACGTATTTTTACAACCACAAAATCAAATTTAATTATTATTACCACTTTCATGGTAAACACTATAGATGATATATTTTCCACAAACCTTCTGTAGTAACTGGTTAAGCCCAAGAAGTTGCGTACCTCGATAGTAGTCATGGGCCTTGTCCAATTCTTAACTGCTTCAATCTTTTGACTATCAACTTTGATACCCTCTCCTGGTACTATATGCCCAAGAAAAGTGACTTACTTTAGCAAGAACTCACACATGGAAAACTTGGCGTAGAACTTGTGATCCCAGAGTGCATGTGGGACATTTTAAAAATGCTCTGCATGCTCTGGTTATGATCGAGAATACACCAAAATATCGTCTATGAACATGCTTATGAATAAATCCAAAAATGGCATGAATACTCGATTCATCAGATCCATAAAAGTTGTTGGTGCGTTGTTTAAGCTAAAAGACATAATGAGAAACTCGTAGTAGCCCCATCTGGTCCGAAAGGCTATCTTCGGAATATCTCCTTCCATGACTCTTAACTGATGATACCCATATCTGAGGTCAATCTTCGAAAGAATACTTAGTGCTTTGCAATTGATCAAACAAATTGTCGATCCTCGAAAAGGGATACTTGTTCGTAATGGTTACTTTATTCAGTTGTCTATAATCGATGCATATCCTTAACTAACCATCTTTCATATGAATAATAGAACTAGAGCTCCCCACGAGGAAGTACTGTGTTGGATAAAGCCCTTATCCAAATATATTTTAATTGAGCTTTCAATTCCTTCCACTCGGTAGGAGCCATCATATATAGAGGGATATATATCGGTTGTGTATCGGGTGGCACACCGATGGCAAACTCGATCTCTCTCTTAGGTGGGATATCTGGTGTCGTTCCCCCCTTTTCCCTCCCTTTTTTATGGGGAAGAAAAGGTTTGGGTTTCGATATTTATGGGTAACAAATCATTTCCTTTTGGAAATTGGGTATTTTGAAGAGTCGCCACCTAACAGATTATGGTGCGTTAGGGCCCCTAGAGTGATTAACTCTTGGATTGGTTCGCGTTACCAGAGATTTAGGGTAAGGGCTCGAAATAACTTTAAGGGAAAGGTGTTACGTACCCCTCTCGGTCCACAACTGTGGGTCTCGGCCGAACTTATATTTATGAATCAGTCCTTTAACGAATAAGTAGTTGAAACAAATAATTACAAATAAAGCATGTTGGACATTGTGTGACTCAAATAATAAGTTACAAAATTTGAACAAGATGTGTCCAAATAAAGAAAGTAAAGTTTTAAGCAAAGGGAATTTAGGAAAGAGGGATCCTAGGTTAGTTATCTTGCGGGATCACCCCACGCAATGCCTGGTAAACACTCCTCAATGAGGGGCTAAACATGACATTAGCGAGTAGTCATCATATCCCGTTCTACCCAAGTCCCTCCCCTTGTTCACAGCCTAAAGGGTTTTAATAACCTTGACAATGCCTATGCGTGCACTACCCGTCCCTTCCTTGTGGCCTTGGAGGTATTTTAGGACCTCTAAATCTGGGCAGTTCTAGACAACCCCTAAGTTGTTTTAAAAGGAGAAAATTCTAGGCGACAGGCAAGAACACATAGGACTTAACAACTAAATACAGAAAGAAACAGTTAAGAGGTATAGGTTTACCTCCACAAGTAATGCACATAAGCAGCACATCTCAAGCACAAACAAGATCAGTTTTTATTAGAGAAAAGACCGAAACTGGACATCTAAGTGGGTGTCAATGCACATAAATATGCAACTCTATTTTTATAAACTCGACAATAAGGTCCTAATCAATTTGCCTACCGATTTTAGAACCTGCTAAATCTAAACAACTTTAAATAGCAAAAAAGATACAGTTATCAGAGTTACAAAATTTAAAATCGCCCTATGGGCTTGCCTAAACGCAGAATAGTGATGTTCTAAGAGCATGATAACTACGTTTGATGTAGTAAAATAGTGAGTAGTTTTTAAAAATAGACTCTTGTGTTCCTATAGGCATGCTTTCTAGCAGTAGTGAATGAAGGCAATGTATAAAATATCGATTAAAGAAGCGGACAATTAATTAAGCCAATTTCAAATGAAATAACACGAATTGGACTGACTTGTATAACTAAAATGATTTTAATTCTATAGGCAGAATTTTGATTTTATTCCCTATAAGCATGGTATCTAATTATTAAGAACTGGTGTTAGAAACTTATAGGCATGATATCTAATGAAAACAAATGTAAATACCCATCGTAACTGAACCTGATCACATTCTATAAGTATGGTATCTACTTAAAGAGTTGATTTTTAACCTATATACATGATTTTTATTATTGGAACCACTTAGATCTCATAGGCATGATTTCTAGCATGGTAAGGCAAATATAACAAGTATATTAATATGATCCTATAGGCATGGTTTCTAGCATGCTAAAGCAGACATAGCAAGTATAAAATCCTATAGACATGGTTTCTACCCATATTACCCCACAAATATGTAACTACCCACTCTTTTTCACTAATCACTCCAATATTCATTTACAAATAATTATTACAAACCAGATGAAAAAATTATCAA
Organism: Nicotiana tabacum; assembly: GCF_000715075.1. Classification (NCBI taxonomy): domain Eukaryota; kingdom Viridiplantae; phylum Streptophyta; class Magnoliopsida; order Solanales; family Solanaceae; genus Nicotiana; species Nicotiana tabacum. The sequence continues at coordinate 59,528,425 of NC_134084.1, read as the reverse complement.
ATAGATAAAAGAAAAAAAAAGAAGTTACACTATAGGGAGCCTGAAGCAGGCCCAAGTGATGTCCCAAACCTCCAATAGCCTCAGATGCCAAATCCCATAGACAATATCATTGTCTAGGTGCATCAGAGTTTCCTAAGGATCTCAAGGATCCCAGACAGTGCTCACACCTAGACTTTATAGCCCAAACTGAGTAAGTGCAGTGTGGAAGAGCCAGCTCCAGTGTGTCAGAGTTTAGAGGGATCTCATAGGGATCCCAAGGCAGTCACACACTGGATGGGAAGAACTTAAGGACCTAAGAATAGAGTGGGGTGCTTCACATAGTTTGAAAGGGTTTTAGTAAGAAAATAGTGTTAAAAGATACTTGTTTGAAATAGTTTTGTAAAAAACAATATAGGGAGTTATTCAATAAGACAATTTTGAAAAGGGTCAAGCGATCAACAAACAACAAACCAAACACAGAACTATAAGAGGTTTATCAACACTCCAAGACATAGAATCAAACAGGTACAAATATTCACTTAAGGGTAATGGGGGATTTGGGGCAAGTATAGAGCACATAGTAGGCAAAAAGGCACATAGGTACAGAATCAGAGAAGTCCTAAAAGGGGTTCAAGGGATTAAGGTACAACATGAACTTCAAAATTAATACAGAATCAGACAGACTGAGGATAACCAACTACTTTACACAGGAAGGTGCATGCCAGATATCAGAGAAACATAAGTAAAGAAGAGTCACATTGGGGGTATACTAGAAAGGGATTCATGAGCAGGCTAATCCTAATGGGGTTGGACATATTCAGAAGCATATAGTAAAGAAGACAGTGAAGTAGACATGTTATTTGCAGGTTGAACAACAAAACCATAGACAGAAACATATTAGAAACATGAAAAACTGAAGTAGTAGAAGAAACATATTGTCTTTGAAACTGGAATCGAAATCAGCACATACCAGTGAAGAAAATAGCAAGCACAAAGTGAAAGAGAACCCAATAATTAGCCTTGGCTTGCAGCCGGCTAACTTAGAACAGTAGTAAGTAACACAAAAGAGAGCAGGAAGTTTTGAGTGTGAGAGAGAGAGAGTTTTGAACCAATGTGTTCGTGTGTCTTGATTGTTAATAAGAGAGCATATATATAGTAGTTCGAAACTAGGTAAAATAAGGCAAGAATCACAATTGTACAGTAATTAGGAAACTCGGAACCAATTAGAGAAAAATTAGTACAAGTACTCCCTTAATTAAGGGAATCAGTTCAAACGGTAAGAACAAGTAACATATAAGGAAATAAATAAATGTGTAGCTGGAGCATAACAGACAAGGGAAATAATTCAAACATAGTAGGCATAGAGTAAACAATTACGACTAGGTTCAGAAAAACTCTAATTAAGGAGATAGTTAGTAAGAATCAAGTACCAATGCAGACAAGGCAGAGTAGAAAGGTAGGAATCAAAGGTTTAAAGGAAAGTGTTCGAATTAGACCAAGAAATAGGGAATTCAGAATCAATCAAAGAGAAAGTCATGAGTCAGTGTTTAGCATATAAATAAAGTAATACTTGGATAGTCAAGAGTTTACATGCAACTCTAGCAAACATGAAAGTTAAACAATACTAATTCAGTGAGAAAGATGCAAGTCTTGACGTGAACAATCAAGATGAACACAATCATATAGAATCAGTGCAAATTTAGGCTAAGAAATTTAGTAGAAACATATCAAGGTAAAAAAGTCATGAGAAATCACAGAAACTCATAAACGAGAATCGGTTAGTCATGCCGAAACACAGAACCAAACAAAAAACCCTAAAAAATTAGGGCTTTCAACATAGATGAGTTAAAGATGTAGTAAAGTCATAGAATCAGTCAAGATATGTGAGAAATAGAAGTCTAAACACAAAGAATTAGTTAAACAAGGTTTTAAAAAGAAATTCCGAAAACCCTACTTTTAGAAGAAAATGAAAAACACTTGAAATCATATGATTCTTGTAAAGAACCTCAAGGACAATGTAAAACATTCAAGAAATAAAATCAAATCATCCTAGATTCGTACAGATCTAGGATATGTAGAAAAGAAATTATGGTTTCGAATGAACCCATATAGAGATGAAGAAACCTGTTCAGAAACTCAACGATCGTAGCAAATAGAATGATTTTTCTTGAAATCACACCGGAATAGCCAAGAACAGACAGGAGATGAACACGAGATGCAAGTCGGCATGGCCCTGGGCCCTTGAATACCTTAGAGAAGGAAAGCATGACATGAGAGAAGCCATTGGAGGCTTAAGAGACGATGAGAGGTCACCAGAGATGGTCGGAGATGGGAGGTCAGTTGTTGAAGATTAGGGTTAGGTTGAGAGTGTTTTGAGAGCAAAGGATTTTAGGGTGGCGGATGTAGAGAAGTGATTAGGTTATAGGGCCATTTGGAATTAAAAAGGAAAGAACAAACGAGGGTCGTTGATCTTTTAGATCAATAGCCAGGATCTGATGGGGCCTTGGGTCGGGTAGGTGTATTTACGGCCTGGGTCGGGTAATTTAATTAAGAATTGGGCTGGGTGTTGGGTTGAAATTAGGCTAAAATTGAAATACAATTTGGCTAAGTTTTAAATAGCCAATTTAACCCTATATAATTTATAATAAATAATAGATGATTTCTAAAAAATAATTTCATGTACTAAAATGATTTAAAATAGATATTTAACATTTTAAAAATATAGAAGATCATTTTATGCATATAAATGTAATTATGCGTTAATAGGGCTAGTATTGCAAATATATGCAAATTAGTTTTAAAAATGCAAATGCAATTATTTTGGCATAAATATAGGATTTAGATGGGTAAATTACTACAAAAATAATTTGAAGGATAATTATTGGAAATTTTATAAGTAAAAGGGGAAGAATTAAATCATTTTAAGCCTTTAAAATTATAAAAAATTATAAAAACCCTGTGCATACTTATATATGCATATATATGCTATTTTTTAAAGTATATATGTCTATAAAAATATATAAGAAAAAATTGGGTATCAACACCTGGGAGCACTTCAAGGAACACATCGGGAAATTCACTAACCACTAGAACCGATCGAAAGGTGGGAGGCTTTGTCTCCACATCTTGCACACGTACCAAATGATAAGTACACCCCTTCAAAATAATCTTCCGAGTCTTAAGGTAAGGAATAAACTTCCCTCTTGGTGCTGCAACATCACTCTTCCATTCAATGACGGGTTCTCCTGGAAAACTAAAGTGGGCAACTTTTGCCCAACAATCCATGATAGTATAACAAGACGCCAGCTAATGCATTCCCATAATGACATCAAATTCCATCATCTCTAATTCGTTCAAATTAGCTAAGGTGTGACGGTCATGAATAATCACATCACAACCTCGATATACATACATAACTATCATAGACTCACCTATGGGCATGGACACTTCAAACAATTGATGTAACAATTCAGGATTTTTACCACATTTACTAGCAACAAATGGAGAAATATACGACAAGGTTTAACCCAGATCTATCAGGGCATACATGTTAATGAAGAATACAGATAGTATACCTATAACCACATCCAGTGATGACTCTAGGTTTTGTCGTCTCGATAATGCATAGATGCGATTCTGGTGTCCACCCAACATAGATGCTCCACCCCTACCTCTACCTTTTCCTACCAACGGTTGCATGCCTTACTCAAGAGGGCGTGCTGATGATGACCAAGTTGCAGTTCCTATTGGAAATATAATGCTACATTCCTTATTGGAAAAAAGGCGTAATATGACTGGGCTGCCCAAAATAATAGCTTATGTCTGAATCCTAGGGACAAAGGCCAAAGTGGTTCCTACCACATCAACCGAAATAGGGTACCAAGGGCAAATTCTTGCTAGTGTCTCCACTATATTGGGAGCTCTGTCCTCAAGGATGTTTTCCCTAACCGGAGTGAGTGGTACGACCATGATACTGACCTTGGGACTATGTTGTTGCGTTAGCCAGTAGATAACATAGGTTCCAGGGAAATAGAGGTATGAACTAACCTCGTGGCTCACCCATATCACCTGTAGAACATGCTATTTTATGTTGGCCCCGCTCATGCTCTCGAGCAGCTTGTTATTTCCTTTTCTGATTCTTCAAGCTTTGCACATTGGCTAAAATGCGTGCAATGTCCATGATCGGATTCAGAGATGTAGTGGTACACTTGTTAATTAAATGTGGTCCCAAATCACCCACAAATAGATGTACTTTATCACTCATCTCGGCCATAACCAAAGGAGCATACTTGGACAAGGAGTTAAATTGCATGCTGTATTCCCAAACACTCCTATTACTTTTCTCCTGTCACGACCCGGATTTCCCACCATCGGGGGTCGTGATGGAGACTACTATCGGAGCTAGGAAAACCAAATATTCAAAACACCTTTCCTGCGTTCTTTCAAACAATATAATAAACGAGACAAAATCTAAGCGGAAGACTTTAAATCTAAAGCAACTGAAAATCAAAAGTGCGGAAGTTTGAACCAAAATGCTACCCAGAGTCTGGTGTCACTAGCTCACGGACTACTACAGAATACTACAATCAATGTCTGAAGGGAAAATACATCATGTTTGTCTGATACAAGATAAAAAAACAAAAAAACATGGAAAGGGACTTCGGCCTGCAAACGCCAGCTAGGCTACCTCGAGAGTCCCTGGACTGAAGATAGCTCCCAGAAGTCCTACTGCTGCGGTCCGTAAGCTGCTCCCTGATCTGTGCACCAAAAATGCATAGAGTGTAGCATCAGCACAACCGACCCCATGTGTTGGTAAGTGCCTGGCCTAACCCCGACGAAGTAGTGACGAGTCTAGACAGTACCTACCATAATTAACCTGTACAGATATATATATACAACAAGTGCAAGAAAACAATAACAAGATAATACAAAGTAAAATTGGGAGGGGACATGCTATCGGGGAGTAACAGATAAAAATGAAATATCGGAAATAAATAGAAGAAACTCCGGTTTCCATGATATATATATATATATATATATATATATATATATATATAGTGGACGGCGTGCCACACGATCCCATAATATCATATATAAGTGGACGGCATGCCACACGATCCCATAATATCATATATAAGTGGACGGCGTGGCACACGATCCCATAATATCATATATAAGTGGACGGCGTGCCACACGATCCCATAATATCATATATAAGTGGACGGCGTGCCACACGATCCCATAATATCATATATAAGTGGACGGCGTGCCACACGATCCCATAATATAGATCATAATATCTGACTTCATATAGTAGACCCCTTCAGGGGAGAATAACAACTCAATACCTTTAACCCGGCATGGGTACAACTAACAGCCCAAAATATCCCGACAAGGGAGAATATATATATCAGTCTACACATCCCGGCAAGGGAGAATATATATATCAGTCTACACATCCCGGCAAGGGAGTATTCACAACACATTCTCCTTTTTAAATCAAGACTCACGGTCATGCTAGACTCCGGTGCATAGATAACCGTCACCATGCCTATACACCGTACTCCACATTAGCAAGTAGCAAATATCATCCTAATCCTATTCCCTCAAGCCGAATTTAGAACAAACACTTACCTCAAATGCTCCAAACTCAACTCACGCTTCTAGTATAGCTTTACCTCTTGATTCCACCACGAATCCGCTCGGATCTAGTCATAAGTTACTTAATCACATTGATAATTACTAAATGAATCATCCCCAATGCATGAAAATAGATTTTTCAAGGTTTTTCCCAAAAAGATCAAAAATACCCCCTGACCCACGTGGTCGAAACTCGAGGTTCAGACCAAGACCCGGTTACCCTTTCCCCCACGAATCCAAATATATGATTTGTTTTTAAATCGGACCCCAAATTGAGGTCCAACTTCTCAATTTGTAGATAACCTAGATTCTACCCAAAACACCCAATTTTCCCCATGAAAATCTTTGATTTGAAGTTGAAATTATATTAAAAGATGTTAAGGGATAAAGAAATTAAGTTAGAGATCACTTACCAATCGTTTTGGAGAAGAAAAGTTGTTTGGAAAATCGCCTCTTAGGTTTTGGGTTTTTTTTTTGAAAATTGAAAAATGACTGAGATTTCCGAACTTGTATACCTTTCTGAGGACCTGGCGCGGACCGCACAAAAATATGTTGCGGCCGCGCTGAGTGGGAGAAAAGTGGGGCTTCTCTGAACCCTTCCAGCGTGGACCGCACTGTTTTGTTGCACGGCCACGCTGGCTAACCTGAACCCTAGCCCTCAGACTCAGTCACGCAGACCGCACAAAAATGCATCACGGCCGCGCGGCTCCAGCACAGACCGCCCGGAAATGACCGCGGCCGCGCTGGTGTCTGCAACACCTGAACCTGCATTTTCTTAAGTCCAAGACCTCCCGGGCCCCATTCAAAACTCACCCGAGCCCTCGGGGCTCCAAACCAAACATGCACACAACCTTAAAAACATCTTACGGACTTACTCGTGCGATCAAATCGCCAAAATAACATTATATACATAGGATCAAGCCTCAAACACATGATTTTCTTTTCTTCAACTTTCATAACTCAAATTCTCCATTTTTAGTCCGAAACACGTCATATGACGTCCGTTTTTAGCCAAACTTTACAGATAGTGCTTAACACATATTTGAGACTTGTACCGGGCGTCGGAACCAAAATACGAGCCCGATACCTATATTTTCTAACTCTTTTTCATTTCAAATTTTCATATCAAATTTTAGAAAACAATTTCTTTCAAAAATTCATTTCTCGGGCTTGGGACCTCATAATTTGATTCCGGGCACACGCCCAAGTCCCATATTTTTCTACGAACCCTCCGGGACCGTCGAATCACAGGTCCGGGTCCGTTTACCCAAAATGTTGACCGAGGTCAACATTATGCATATTAATACTAAAATTCATCAAATGTTTCACATAATTCACATATTCTAACATAAAAACTTTCCGGCTATGCGCCCGAACTGCACCCGCCAATCGAGGCAACTAAAAGCGAGGTTTTAAAGGCCTCGGGAGCACGGAACAAGGAAGAATTACGGTGATGACCCCTTGGGTCGTCACATTCTCCACCTCTAAAACAACCGTTCGTCCTCGAACGGACAAAAGAAAGAAGTACCTGTGTCGGGAAATAAATGAGGATAACGGCTCCACATATCGGACTCGGACTCTCAGGTCGATGCCTCAGGAGGCTGACCTCTCCACCGAACACGCACCGAAGGAAAACTCTTCGACCTCAACTGTTGAACCTGCCGGTCTAGAATAGCCACCGGCTCCTCCTCATATGACAAATCCTTGTCCAATTGGACAGTGCTGAAATCCAACAGGTCCGATGGATCTCCGCGATACTTTCGGAGCATATATACATGAAACACGGGATGCACAGCTGACAAGCTAGGTGGCAAGGCAAGTCTATAAGCCACCTCTCCCACACGATCAAGAATCTCAAATGGACCGATGAACCAAGGGCTGAGCTTGCCCTTCTTCCCAAATCTCATCACGCCCTTCATAGGCGATACACGGAGCAATACCCGCTCACCGACCATGAAAGCAACATCTCTGACCTTGCGGTCTGCATCTGTCTGGACTGAGCTGTACGAAGTCTATCCTGAATAATCCTGACCTTGTCCAAGGCCTCCTGAACCAGATCCGTACCCAATAATTGAGCCTCTCCCGGCTTAAACCATCCAACTGGAGACCGACATCACCTACCATACAACGCCTCATACAGAGCCATCTGAATGTTGGACTGGTAGCTGTTGTTGTAGGCGAACTCTGCTAAAGGCAAAAACTGGTCCCACGAGCCTCCAAAATCAATGACACAGGCTTGGAGCATGTCCTCAAGAATCTAAATAGTCCTCTCGGACTGACCGTCCGTCTGGGGATGAAATGTTGTACTCAACTCAACCTGGGTGCCCAACTCTCGCTGCACCGCTCTCCAGAAATGCGAGGTAAACTGCGTACCCCGATCCGAAATTATAGATAGCGGCACCCCATGAAGGAGAACAATCTCCCTGATATAAATCTCGGCTAACCTTTCGGACAAATAGGTGGCTGCAACAGGAACAAAATGTGCTGACTTGGTCAGCCTATCAACAATGACCCAAACTGCATCAAACTTTTTCCGAGTCATCGGAAGTCCAGTAACAAAATCCATCGTAATCCTCTCCCACTTCCACTCGGGAAGTGCAATCCTCTGAGATAGACCACTAGGTCTTTGATGCTCGTACTTAACCTGCTGACAATTCAAACATCGAGCCACGTGCGCAACGATGTATTTCTTCATCTTACGCCACCAATAGTGCTGCCTCAGATCCTGATACATCTTCGCGGTGCCCTAGTGAATAGAATACCGAGAACTGTGGGCCTCCGCTAAGATCAACTCTCGAATCACATCAACATTGGGCACACAAACTCGCCCCTGCAATCTCAATACACCATCATCATTAAGGTTACTTTCTTGGCACCTCCACGCTGCACCGTGTCTCTCAAGACACACAAATGGGGATCCTCAAACTACCGCTTGCGGATACGCTCTAATAGTGAGGAACGAGCAACCGTGCAAGCTAACACTTTGCTAGGCTCAGAAATATCCAACCTCACAAGACGATTGGCCAAGGCTTGAACATCCAAAGCAAGCGATCTCTGGCTGACTGGAATATAAGCAAGACTACCCATGCTGGCGGACTTCCTGCTCAATGCATCGGCCACCACATTGGCCTTCCCCGGGTGGTATAAGATAGTAACATCATAATCCTTTAGCAACTCTAACCACCTCCTCTTCCTCAAATTCAACTCTTTCTGCTTGAACAGATACTGAAGACTCTTGTGATTCAGTGTAAACCTCACACGTCACGCCATATAAGTAATGCCTCCAGATCTTCAGGGCATGAACAATGGCTGCCAACTCGAGATCATGAACCGGATAATTCTTCTCGTGGATCTTCAACTGCCTCGAAGCATAAGCAATGACCTTGCCTTCCTGCATCAACACTGCACCAAGCCCAATACGAAACGTATCACAATAGACCATATATGGCCCTGAACCGGTGGGCAAAACCAATACCGGTGCCGTAGTCAGAGCCGTATTGAGCTTCTGAAAGCTCGCCTCACACTCGTCCGACCACCTGAACTGGACACCCTTCTGGGTCAATCTGGTCATAGGGGCTGCAATTGATGAAAACCCCTCCACGAACCGGCGGTAGTAACCTGCTAACCCCAGGAAACTCCGAATATCCATAGCTGAAGCTGGTTGAAGCCAGTTCTTGACTGCCTCTATCTTTTTCGGGTCTACCTGAATACCTGCTGCTGATACGACATGACCCAGGAATGCGACCGAACTCAACCAAAACTCGCACTTTGAGAACTTAGCATACAACTGACTATCCTTTAGGGTCTGAAGGACCACTCTGAGGTGTTGCTCATGCTCCTCCTGACTGCGGGAGTATATAAGAATATCGTCAATGAAGACTATCACGAACAAGTCCAAATAAGGTCTGAACACTCGGTTCATTAACTCCATAAACGTTGTTGGGGCATTAGTAAATCCAAATGACATGACCAAAAACTCATAGTGCCCATACCGAGTGCGAAATGCTGTCTTAGGGACATCAGACGCCCTAATCCTCAGCTGGTGGTAGCCAGATCTCAAATCTATCTTTGAAAACACCCTCGCACCCTGAAGCTGGTCGAATAAATCGTCGATCCTCGGCAGTGGATACTTATTCTTAATTGTAACCTTGTTCAATTGCCGGTAATCGATGCACATTCTCATCGAACCATCCTTTTTCTTAACAAACAACACCGGCGCACCCCAAGGCGAAACACTGGGTCTAATGAAACCTTTCTCAAGCAAGTCCTGCAGTTGTTCCTTTAACTCTTTCAACTCCGGAGGGGCCATACGATATGGTGGGATAGAAATGGGCTGAGTGCCCGGGGCCAAATCAATACAAAAGTCGATATCCCTGTCGGGCGGCATACCCGGCAAGTCTGAAGGGAAAACCTCAGGAAACTCCAGAACAACGGGCACAGAATCAATAGAAGGGGCCTCCACGCTAGAATCACGAACATACACCAAGTAGGACAAACATCCTTTCTCGACCATACAACAAGCTTTCACATACGAGATAACACTGCGGGTACAATGACCAGAAGTCCCTCTCCACTCTAAACGGGGTAAATTCGGTAAGGCTAAGGTCACGGTCTTGGCATGGCAATCCAAGATAGCATGGTACGGGGATAACAAATCCATCCCCAATATAACATCAAAGTCGACCATGTCCAAAAGCAACAAATCAACACGGGTCTTAAGACCCCCAATCACTACGATACAAGAACGATGAACTTGGTCGACCACAATAGAATCACCCACCGGTGTTGACACATAAACAGGAATACTCAACGAGTCATTAGGCATAACCAAATAGGGTGCAAAATAGGACGACACATATGAATACGTAGATCGGGGATCAAATAGCACAGAAGCATCCCTATCCCAGACCGGAATAGTACCTGTAATCACAGCATCTGATGACTCAGCCTTTAGCCTGGATGGCAAAGCATAACAACGGGGCTGGGCCCCACCTCCCTAAATCATATCCCTGGGACGATCTGCTGCTAGTTGACCCCTACCTCTAGCGGTCTGAGCTCCACCTCTAAAACCTCTACCTCTACCTCTATGTCCTCTACCCCCACCTCTAGCTGGCTGGGCAAGCTGTGGGGCAACTGGTGCCTGGATCATCGGGCGAGAACCCTGTTGCTGTGAGCTGCTGGAATTCGAGGGCAATATCTGGCAATGTGACTCACATCGCCGCAAGTATAACAAGCCCTCGGCTGATGAGAATAACGAAGTGGTGGTGCACTGATAGGTGCTGATGGTGAGCTGAAGAGCTGCTGGTCAGAATACTGCGGCTGAGAACCACAACCACCTGGTGTACCATGAGAAGCCTGGAGAGCTGACTGAAAGGGCCTCGAAGGATGGCCTCTACCATAAGAATCCCTACCTCCAGACGAGGTACCACTGAATCTACCAGAATGACGGGGCCTCTTATCAGACCCATGACCACCTCCCTGAGCAAGTGCCATCTCTATCCGGCGGGCACCATCTGCCGCCTCCTGAAATGAAATCTCACTACCGGCACTCATGGCCATCTGAACACGGATCGGCTGGGCCAACCCATCAATAAACCTCTGCACCCTCTCCCTATCGGTGGGGAGTATCACAATGGCATGAAAAGCAAGATCAATGAACCGGGTCTCATACTGGGTGACCATCATAGGACCCTGCTGGAGACGCTCAAACTGCCTGCGAAGAGCATCTCGCTGAGTAACTGGGAGAAACTTCCCCAGAAATAACTTTGAAAACTGATCCCAGGTCAATGATGGCGATCCTGCTGGCCTGGCTAAACAGAAATCCCTCCACCAAGTCTTGGCGGATCCTGCCAGGCGAAAAGTGGCGAAGTCGACCCTATTGGTATCTACAATGCCCATAGTCCGTAGAACCTCATGACAGCTGAATATGAAATCCTGAGCATCCTCTGAGGGAGTGCCACTATATTTAGTAGTGAAGAGCTTGGTGAAACGATCAAGCCTCCACAAAGCATCCGCGGACATAGCCGCACCATCACTGGACTGAGCCGCAATACCTGGCTGGGCTGCCACAGCTGGCTGAACTGCTGGAACCTGAGCCTGAGGAGCTACCGGCTCTGGAGTACGAGTATCGGGAGTCTGAACTCCTCCCCCAGCCTGAGATGTGGCTGGAGCTACGGGAAGCAAACCCGCTCTAGAAATGCCCTCCATAAAGCCTACCAGTCGGACCAAAGCGTCCTGAAGCACTGGAGTGGCTATGAAACCCTCTGGGACCTGAGCTGGGCCCACTGGAACAGCAGGGGCCGGAACCTCCTCCTCAAAATCGACCTGAGGGTCTGTCGCTGGAAATGCTGCTCGGGGCTGAGCCCTGCCCCGGCCTCGGCCTCGCCCTCTGCCCCTAATAGGGGCTACTGTTGGGGGATCAGGCTGTTGCGCGGTAGAAGAGGAAGCATGTGTCCTGCCATTTGCGAAAGAACAGAGTGGAAAGACAATCAATACTTGAGAAACAGAATCGCACGACAAGAATGAACAAGGTGAAGTTTTCCTAACTCGGTAGCCTCTGCGGGATAAATACAGACGTCTCCGTACCGATCCCTCAGACTCTATTGAGCTTGTCCGTGAGTTGTGAGACCTAAGTAACCTAGAGCTCTGATACCAACTTGTCACGACCCGGATTTCACACCATCGGGTGTCGTGATGGCGCCTACTATCGGAGCTAGGCAAACCAAATATTCAAAACACCTTTCCTGCTTTCTTTCAAACAATATAATAAACGAGACAAAATCTAAGCAGAAGACTTTAAATCTAAAGCAACTGAAAACCAAAAGTGCGGAAGTTTGAACCAAAATGCTACCCAGAGTCTGGTGTCACTAGCTCACGGACTACTACAGAATACTACAATCAATGTCTGAAGGGAAAATACATCATGTTTGTCTGATACAAGATAAACAAACAAAAAAACATTGAAAGGGACTTCGGCCTACGAATGCCAGCTAGGCTACCTCGAGAGTCCCTGGACTGAAGATAGCTCCCATAAGTCCTACTGTTGCGGTCCGTAAGCTGCTCACTGATCTGTGCACCAAAAATGCACAAAGTGTAGCATCAGCACAATCGACCCCATGTGCTGGTAAGTGCCTGGCCTAACCCCGGCGAAGTAGTGACGAGGCTAGACAGTACCTACCACAATTAACCTGTACAGATATATATACAACGAGTGCAAAAAAACAATAACAAGATAATATCATATATAAGTGGACGGCGTGCCACACGATCCCATAATATCATATATAAGTGGACGGCGTGCCACACGATCCCATAATATCATATATAAGTGGACGGCGTGCCACACGATCCCATAATATCATATATAAGTGGACGGCGTGCCACACGATCCCATAATATCATATATAAGTGGACGGCGTGCCACACGATCCCATAATATCATATATAAGTGGACGGCGTGCCACACGATCCCATAATATCATATATAAGTGGACGGCGTGCCACACGATCCCATAATATAGATCATAATATTTGACTTCATATAGTAGACCCCTTCAGGGGAGAATAACAACTCAATACCTTTAACCCGGCATGGGTACAACTAACAGCCCAAAATATCCCGACAAGGGAGAATATATATATCAGTCTACACATCCCGGCAAGGGAGAATATATATATCAGTCTACACATCCCGGCAAGGGAGAATATATATATCAGTCTACACATCCCGGCAAGGGAGTATTCACAACGCATTCTCCTGTTTAAATCAAGACTCACGGTCATACTAGACTCCGGTGCATAAATAACCGTCACCATGCCTATACACCGTACTCCACATTAGCAAGTAGCAAATATCATCCTAATCCTATTCCCTCAAGCCGAAGTTAGAACAAACACTTACCTCGAATGCTCCAAACACAACTCACTCTTCTAGTATAGCTTTATCTCTTGATTCCACCACCAATCCGCTCGGATCTAGTCATAAGTTACTTAATCACATTAATAATTACTAAATGAATCATCCCCAATGCATGAAAATAGATTTTTCAAGATTTTTCCCAAAAAGGTCAAAAATACCCCCAGACCCACGTGGTCGAAACTCGAGGTTCGGACTAAAACCCGGTTACCCATTCCCCCACGAATCCAAATATATGATTTGTTTTTAAATCGGACCCCAAATTGAGGTCCAACTTCTCAATTTGTAGAAAACCTAGATTCTACCCAAAACACCCAATTTTCCCCATGAAAATCTTTGATTTGAAGTTGAAATTATATTAAAAGATGTTAAGGGATAAAGAAATTAAGTTAGAGATCACTTACCAATCGTTTTGGAGAAGAAAAGTTGTTTGAAAAATAGCCTCTTAGGTTTTGGGTTTTTTTTTTGAAAATTGAAAAATGATTGAGATTTCCGAACTTGTATACCTTTCTGAGGACCTGGTGCGGACCGCACAAAAATGTGTTGCGGCCGCGCCGAGTGGGAGAAAAGTGGGGCTTCTCTGAACCCTTCCAGCGCGGACCGCACTGTTTTGGTGCGCGGTCGCGCTGGCTAACCTGAAACCCTAGCCCTTAGACTCAGCCACGCGGACCGCACAAAAATGCATCGCGGCCGCGCGGCTCCAGCGCGGACCGCGCGGAAATGACCGCGGCCGCGCTGGTGTCCAAGACCTGAACCTGCATTTTGGCAACACCTGAACCTGCATTTTCTTAAGTCCAAGACCTCACGGGCCCCATTCAAAACTCACCCGAGCCCTCGGGGCTCCAAACCAAACATGCACACAACCTTAAAAACATCTTACGGACTTACTCGTGTGATCAAATCGCCAAAATAACATTATATACATAGGATCAAGCCTCAAACACATGATTTTCTTTCTTCAACTTTCATAACTCAAATTCTCCATTTTTAGTCCGAAACATGTCATATGACGTCCGTTTTTAGCCAAACTTTACAGATAGTGCTTAACACATATTTGAGACTTGTACCGGGCATCGAAACCAAAATACGAGCCCGATACCTATATTTTCTAACTCTTTTTCATTTCAAATTTTCATATCAAATTTCAGAAAACAATTTCTTTCAAAAATTCATTTCTCGGGCTTGGGACCTCAGAATTTGATTCCGGGCAAACGCCCAAGTCCCATATTTTTCTACGAACCCTCCGGGACCGTCGAATCATAGGTTCAGGTCCGTTTACCCAAAATGTTGACCGAGGTCAACATTATGCATATTAATACTAAAATTCATCAAATGTTTCACATAATTCACATATTCTAACATAAAAACTTTTCGGCTACGCGCCCGAACTATGCACGCCAATCGAGGCAACTAAAAGAGAGGTTTTCAAGGCCTCGGGAGCACGAAACAAGGAAGAATTATGATGATGATCCCTTGGGTCGTCACATCTCCAAACATAAGAATCTGTCTTGTTTAGCTCGGTGGAGCTCAATAGGAAAATACTGCTGCAGAAAGGTCTCATAAAACTCCCTCCATCCTACTGGTGGAGCAAGTGGTCCCCCAGATTGTTCCCACGTTTCATGCCAAGTCACAACAATATCCCGCAATCTGAATGTAGCAAGATCTATAGACTCCATATCAGTGGTATGCATAACTCATAACGTCTGCTGCATGTGATCTAGAAAATTCAAGGGATCTTCGTTTGGATATATTCCTCTAAATACCGGGGGGTCCAAATTTATGAAATCCTAAACTCTCATATTGACTGCTCCATCTAAGGTTGCAGGGGTTTGACGTTGGGCCTGAGAGGCTACTAATTGGGTCAACTAACACACATCACTCCTCATATCAAGATCGTGTTCATGGACAACCGGGGGAGAAATCAAAGGAACATTATCTCCCCTTTCTCATTTCCGAAGGCAATGGTATTGTCCAGGAACCCTGAGCATCAGCTTCACCATGAGGTTCATGTTGATCCATAGGGGCAAGTGGCACTTGACTGGTACCTTATCATGCATCTTCATTCAATTCTTGGGTAATTGCATGACGTCTCGTAGTAGGCATTGCTATAATCATAAATAATGTGAGGATCAGAAGTGAATACTTATGACTCAGCTCTATCACATGATCTAGATCAGAAAGAAATGTATCCATCCTAAATATCTTGTAGCCTCCTATTTATAAGTATGGCGCACAACATACCAATAAGCAAGAGTATACTAGATATGCTTTGCAGACTCCCTAGGACTAACCTACTCTGATACCAAGTTTGTCACACCCCAACCTTGGGAGGTGCGACCGACACACATCGCCCAAAGGCCCATGCGAACTGTCATATGTACTTACATCTTTTCACATGAATTTGGGCTGATTAGGCCCTGATGTGTGACATCTGGGATTTGATAAAGGTCCATATTTGACTGTTAAAGAAACATTAACATTATATACAACTTCACAATTGTTACCAATATGGGCCTAACCAACCCTTACATATATCTGAACACTGGACTACAAGCTTCTAAAAGTGCCAAAAATATATAAATTTATGTATAACTTGGTCTGGACTGGGCCACACTATACCCAAAATAACCAAATCATGCACTTTAATACCTATTGACTTCTCAACAACTACTCTGAAGAAGTGGAGTGCAATGACCAGTAGCTGGAACAAATACCATAATCGGGAGGGATGTCATCGGGTCTATCTTTACTACTGGGCGTGAACACAGTGCCCTAAGAAAAGGGCGTCAGTATGAAAGATGTATACATTACTAAATTGCTTTGTTATCATTCATTCTTCGCTTTCCATTACTTCTCATTACTATATTTTGTTCTATTTATCATGTCTTAGTAGATGTCTTGACCTGGCCTCATAACTACTCTACCGAGGTTAGGCTTGATACTCACTGGATACCATTGTGGTGTACTCATACTATGCTTCAACATATTTTTTGTGCAGATCCAGGTGCATTTACCGGTGCTGGACGCTAGATATTGATTTGCTAGATGCTTTCAAGAGATATCAATGTATACCTACCCAACGTCCGCAACCTTGGAGTCACCTTTCGTTACCTTCTCATTGTTGTTATTTCCTTTATCAGACAGTGTAATAGTAGACATTTTAGAATATTCTGTAGAGCTTATGACCCAGTTCCACCAGATTTTGGGTGTTACTTGTCAGTTGTGTTGTTGAGATTTATAATGATAGTTTAATTGTTTAAAGTTGAGGTTTCATTTTTATTTTCGCTATTTCTCTATGCATGTTAGTATTAACTAGTTTTAGAGACTAGGTGTCATCACGACATCATAAGGTGTGAAATTGGGGTCGTGATAACTTAGAACAACCATTCTTACAATACAGAAATCCTTTTAGGGAGAGAGATACTTATTGTTACAACCCATATCCACATGTGTTAGTTCATGCCATATATTAGTTAACATAAATCCAAGAAGGAATTATCTTTGAGATGATAAGAAGTCAATCCTATTGGTCTTAAGTGATACAAGAGTGTATAAGGGTGATTAACCAATATTAGAAGTTAAACGAATCAAGGATGTTGTAACTCGTATTTTCAGGTAATCTAGCGGTGCTTAATACACTCAAGAGGTCATTTATTAAGGTATTTTAATCATATAATATCCGTATCATAAGTCTTGAAGTCAAACGAGTTATGAAACAAAAGTCGACAAAAGTTGTCGCAACTTAGGTTCATAATTTTACTTAAACATTAGGTCAAATGTTTCTAATCTTTTCTCATAATTTACAAGGAATTACGGGGTGATCTACCCACAAAATTAAAGATCTATGAGTCAAGTTTCCAATGCATTAAACCGTTCATCGATACGATCTTGGAGTAGATAGATATTCGCGTTTTCGCGAGACTGCGCCAAGCACCTCTCTATGGGGCCCACTAAGTCGGTTTATGATATTTGGACCTATATAGGATGCCTCCAACCCGTTTTAAGTCATTTCTTCTCACTATTTTCATACTTTAGAACCCTAGGAACATCCTCTCAAGGTTCTCTCAAGATTCAAGACCCAAAAAAGGGCAAACAACACAAATCAAGTGTCAGGAATTCCGTGGCGCTAGTAAGTCTCTTGTTCTTCTTGTTGTTGCTCATTTTTGTGTCGTTCCAGCCCGTGTGGGAGGTTGTTTTAAAGGGTATATGTTCTGTAAATACTCCCTAATGTTCTTAATATCAATCCTAGGTGATTTCAAGCCTTCTAAAGTGATTCTAGTGCCGAAAAACACTAATTGATCGCTAGTTTCGTTTTTTTGTTGTGTGGCAGCATTGGAGGGATATTTCATGGAAATTTAAGGTCAAATTGGAGTTGTTCTTTCTGTATAAAGGTAAGGAACCTCTTACTCTATATGTATTTAAGACTATCCAAGTTGCGGCTAAGCCATTGAAGCTAGAACTTGTGAGATATATATCGAAAGGTTTGGTAGTAATGTTATTGTTTTGTTGACTGTTTTGCGTTGTTGTTGGGCTGCGTATTTTACTACTATCTTGTGGAGTTTTGGAGGAGGAAGGGTGTGGGGAAACACCATATATATGTAGGGTTATGGGCTGATAGTTATTCGTAACATTTCCAGATTGTTTGACACGACTATGGTGGTCGTCGTATGTATGGAGTGATTAGGCTGTGTGTGGACTATATTGGGAGGCTCAATATGTTTATTATTGATGTTGTTTGGGCTGTTTGGTGACTATTTTGAATGGTGTGAGGTCATATATATAGGGGAGGTGCTGTCCGTTTCATCGTAAAATAGGTTGTGGTCGATACATAATAGTTATGACGCTTAAATGATAACGATAGTATCATTTCTCTTATTGTAGACTAAGGAGTTTTGACAATTGCATAGCTTGAGATTGGGGCAGTATATACAAGGTATGTTAGGCTATCCCTTTCCTTCTTTTGCACGACTCCAATTGTACATAATGTAATGAACGATCTTCCAAGATACTCTACTCTTAGAAGCTAGCAGTACTTACATTGTTTTCCCTCTTATGGAACGATTGATGTTAATGTTGCTTCTCTTAGTCTTATGTTATCATTGTTGTTGGTACTTCCTGATTCTTATAAGGTTCATAGTGAAGAGTTAGTCCTAATAACGTGTACAGAGGATACCGACCTTACGTCACTCCGAAAGGTTTAAAATGTGATTCCATGAGTCGAGCATGCATTATATATATGTATCTATTTTACTCTACCGAGCCACGCTATAGTTGGCCGGGTACGGCACCTATTGTGCAACCACTAATCAGTTGGGTTTTACCGAGCTCCACGTGGCCGGGTACGATTCTACCGAGCCTATTATGGCCGGGTACGATATGATGATGATGATGCCCACAGAGGCGAATGCTTTAAAGGTTTATGTATTTATACATACGTATCATGCATTTCATGTAAGTAGCCCTCAGAGGTACTAAGATTTTACAGGTTGTATATTCTCTATCCTTGCTTACATTACTGATCGTATTTATGGTTCCTTGCCTTACATACTCAGTACTTTATTCGTACTGACGTCCTTTTATTTGTGGACGCTGCATGTCGTGCTGCAGGTCCTGATAGACAGGAAGGTGCAGCTCCCCCACCACAGTAGACTGTCCAGTTCAGCGGTGATTGGCGAGATCCCTTCTCCGGACTTGCCTTGGTCTTGGTATGCAATTTTTGTTATAGAAATTATGGGTATGTCGGGGCCCTGTTCCGACTATGTTGCAACACTTATGTTCTGTTAGAGGCTCATAGACAGGTGTCGGCTCATGTATAGTTTGGTATGCCTTGTCGGCTAGTTTTTGTTGTATAGTCTTTCATAGTAGCATGGTAGCTCATACCTTATATGTAGTTTCTTGATTGTCTGGTCATCCCCTGCTATGTATGTTCATGCCGTCATATTTTATTGCTGGTTGTCCATGATCTAGGTCTACCATTTATATTGATCTCTTTAGCCTTAAAAGATAATAATGAAGGTTAGATGAAATGTACGTTGGTGCTCGGCAAGTGTGGTCGGGTGCTAGTCATGGCCCTTCAGTTTGGGTCGTGACAAACTTGGTATCAGAGCAAGTCTGTCCTAGGGGTTGTCTATGAGCCGTGTCTAGTAGAGTCTTGATTATGGATGTGTAGCGCGCCACATTTATAATCAGAAGGCTACATGACATCTAGGGTTGTTACCTTCTTCCTGAATCTAGATCATGCGTAGAGTTGAGTCATAAGTGTTTGTCTCTAATATTCACCTTGTTTTTTTCAGTGATGCCTTCGACTAGGATGCAAACGATTAGTAGACGGCTTGATACAGCAGCGGGAGAAGGTACCAGTCAGGTGCCCCAAGTCAGAGCAGGACAAAGTAAGGCTCAAAGTGAGATGCCCTCTCATACCTCATCTACTCCATCTCCTCCAGAGGATATTAGAAGGCACCCAGCGCCTCCAGTTCCTCCATCTGGCACTCCAGACCAGGATATGCGGAGGGCTTTGCAGTTATTGACTAGCTTGGTAGCTGCTCAGGCTCAGAGGCAGAATACAGGTGCTTCTGAGAAACCAGTTAGTACAAGAGTTCGTGATTTTATTAATTTAGACCCTCCAGTGTTTACCGGATCAGACCCCAAGGAGGACCCACAGACTTTTATTGACCAGGTTCATCGTACACTTCGGGTTATGCATGTTAGTGATACAGAGGCAGTAGATTTGGCTTCTTATCGGCTACGGGATTTAGCGGTTCTCTGGTATGATAGTTGGGAGAGATCCAGGGGTCCGAACCCTCCTCCAGCTGTGTGGAAGGAATTTTCTGAGGCCTTTCTTCGTCACTACTTGCCAGTTGAGATACGACGAGCTAGAGCTGATAAGTTCTTGAACCTTAGACAAGGTAATATGAGTGTGCGAGAGTATAGTATGCAGTTTGATTCTTTGGCAAGGTATGCTCCCCATATGGTGGCCGAGATGAGTGATAGGGTGCATATGTTCGTGAATGGGTTGGGACCACATCTGATAAATGAGTGTACGACAGCCTCCTTGGTGGAGGGCATGGATATTTCCCGTATTCAAGCTTATGCCCAGACCCTAGAGGATCGTAAGCGCCAGCAGAGGGCAGTTAGGGAGCAGGATAGAGGCCAGCATAAGAGGGCAAGATTTGCAGGGTATTCTGATGACTTCAGAGGCCGCATCAGGCCACAGTTTTCGAGGAGTTCGGCGCCACCTGTAGCTAGTGCTCCTCCACAGTTTCAGAGGCCTCGATATGATCGATCCTATTCTGGTCCAGGTCAGAGTTCGCGGGCATCTGGCTCACAACATCACAGGGATACTAGTCAGATGAGACCCCCAACACCACATTGTGATCAGTGCGGCAAGGCCCACTTTGGACTGTGTCATCGAGGTTCTGATGCATGCTATTCATGCGGGCAGCCTGGCCATATGATGCGGGATTGTCCTAATAGAGGAGGTGATGGTATGGCTCAGCCGACTGGATCTGTGTCTGGTTCTTCCTCATCAGTTCGACCTCCAGCACGGGGTTTTCAGCAGTCGACAGGTCGTGGTAGGGGTAGAGGTGCAGTGCCAAGTTCGAGTGGTGCTCAAAATCGAACATATGCTCTAGTAGGTCGACAGGATCTCGAGTCGTCTCCAGATGTTGTTACAGGTATTATATCTGTATTTTCTTATGATGTATATGCGCTGATTGATCCGGGATCTACATTATCATATGTTACACCCTTTGTGGCTAATAAGTTTGGCATTGAACCTGAATTGATATGTAAACCCCTTGCGGTATCTACTCCGATAGGAGATTCTGTGATTGCTAGAAGGGTATATAGAGGTTGCACTGTGATGATTTGTAGTCGTCAAACCTCGGCAAATTTATTTGAGTTAGAAATGGTTGATTTTGATGTGATAATGGGAATGGACTGGTTGGCCTCATGCTATGCAAATGTTGACTGTCGTACGAAGATGGTTAGGTTCCAATTTCCGGGTGAACACGTCATTGAATGGAAAGGGAACATTGCTACACCGAAAGGTAGGTTTATTTCCTATCTTAAGGCAAGGAAAATGATCTCAAAAGGTTACATTTATCATCTCGTTCGCGTTAGGGATGCGGAGGCGAAACCGCCTACTTTACAATCAATCCATGTGGTTAACGAATTCCCAGATGTTTTCCCAGATGAACTCCCAGGCCTTCCTCCTGAAAGGGAGATTGAGTTTAGCATTGATGTGTTGCCTGACACTCAACCGATCTCTATTCCTCCATACAGAATGGCCCCGGCAGAGTTGCGAGAGTTGAAGGTGCAGTTGAAGGACTTGCTCGATAAGGGCTTTATTAGACCTAGCACTTCACCTTGGGGTGCACCAGTCCTATTCGTGCGGAAGAAATACGGGTCGTTACGGATGTGTATCGACTATCGACAGTTGAATAAGTCTACTATAAAGAACAAGTATCCACTTCCAAGAATTGATGACCTGTTTGACCAACTCCAGGGTGCCAAGTATTTCTCTAAGATTGATTTACGTTCAGGGTATCATCAAGTGAGGGTTAGGGAGAAGGATATTCCAAAGACGGCCTTCCGAACAAGATATGGGCACTTTGAGTTCTTGGTGATGTCGTTCGGGCTAACAAATGCCCCAGCATCTTTTATGGATCTCATGAATACTATATTCAGGCCCTATCTTGATGTGTTCGTGATTGTATTCATTGATGACATTCTAGTGTATTCTCGTTCGGAGGTGGAACATGCGGGCCACTTGCGGATAGTATTACAGACGCTTCAGGATCGTAAGTTATATGCTAAGCTCTCCAAATGTGAATTCTGGCTGAACTCAGTAGCATTCCTTGGCCATGTGATATCTGATGAGGCTATTAGTGTCGACTCTCAGAAGATCGATGCAGTAAAGAATTGGCCGAGACCTACAACACCATCAGAAGTCCGCAGCTTCCTAGGGCTAGCAGGATATTATAGGCGGTTTGTAGAAGGATTTTCCTCTATATCATCACCATTGACTAAGTTAACACAAAAAGCTACCAAATTCCAGTGGTCTGACACTTGTGAACGTAGTTTTCAGGAGCTGAAGAATCGATTGACATCTGCACCAGTGCTCACTCTTCCTGAAGGAACAGAAGGTTATGTGGTATATTGTGATGCCTCAGGTATAGGTTTAGGGTGCGTATTGATGCAGCGTGGGAATGTGATTGCTTATGCATCAAGACAATTGAAGAAGCATGAAAAGAATTATCCAACCCATGATTTGGAATTGGCTGCAGTAATATATGCTTTGAAGATATGGCGGCACTACTTATACGGCATCCATGTTGACATCTACACAGATCACAAGAGTTTACAATACATCTTCAAGCAGAAAGAGTTGAATTTGAGGCAGCGTAGGTGGTTTGAATTATTGAAAGACTACGACGTCGAGATATTGTATCATCCCGGTAAAGCCAATGTTGTGGCAGACGCTCTCAGCCGTAAATCAATGAGAAGCTTAGTACATATTGAGGCAGGTAGATGGGGGTTGATTAAAGAGCTTCATCAACTAGCCAATATGAGAATCAGATTGTTAGACTCTGATGACGGAGGTGTTACTGTATAGAATACATCAGAATCATCTTTGGTAGACGAGGTAAAAGCACGACAATATGAAGATCCTATCTTAGTACGATTAAGAGAAAGCATTCAACAGTGTAAAAGTATGGCTTTTAGGATCGGAAAAGATGGGGCACTGATATACCAGAGCCGATTGTGTGTGCCTAATGTGGCAGGGTTGCGAGAGAAGATTATGAATGAGATTCATCAATCCCGATATTCCATCCATCCTGGCTCGACAAAGATGTATCATGATGTCAAGGAGCAGTATTGGTGGGATAATATGAAGAAGTCTATTGCTGAATTTGTAGCCCAGTGTCCCAATTGTCAACAAGTAAAGATAGAACATCAGAAACCCGGTGGATTGCTTCAAAATATAGAGATTCCGACCTGGAAGTGGGAGGTGATTAATATGGACTTCATTATTGGATTACCTCGCTCTTATCATAAGTTTGACTCCATCTGGGTGATAATTGATCGACTTACAAAATGTGCCCATTTTCTGCCAGTGAAGACAACTTACACGGCTGAAGATTATGCAAAGTTGTATATCAAGGAGATTGTTAGGCCTCATAGTGTGCCCATATCTATTATATCAGATCGAGGAGTTTAATTTACGGCTAACTTTTGGAGGTCTTTCCAGAAGGGTTTAGGCACACAGGTAAATCTCAGCACTGCATTTCATCCGCAGACTGACGGACAGGCTGAATGTACCATTCAGACACTGGAAGATATGCTATGAGCATGTGTTTTAGATTTTAAGGGGAATTGGGATGATCATCTTCCACTCATAGAATTCGCCTATAACAATAGCTACCATTCCAGTATTAAAATGGCCCCATACGAGGCACTATACGGGAGGAGATGTAGATCACCAGTTGGATGGTTCGAAGTCGGTGAAATAGAATTATATGGGCCAGATTTGATTCACCAAGCTATTGAGAAGGTGAAAGCAATACAGGAGCGATTGAGGACGGCACAAAGCAGGCAAAAATCTTATTCTTATGTCCGACGTCGTGATCTAGAGTTTGAGGTTGGTGATTGGGTTTTCCTGAGGATCTCACCAATGAAGGGTATTATGCGTTTTGGGAAGAAAGGTAAGCTGAGTCCAAGGTATATCGGGCCGTATAAAATTCTTCGACGGATTGGACAGGTTGCTTATGAGTTAGAATTGCCATCCGAATTGGAATTTGTCCACCCGGTATTCCATGTATCTATGTTGAGAAAATGTATTGGAGACCCTTCTCGAGTCGTCCCTATCAAAGATGTACAAGTTACAGAGGACCTATCATATGAAGAAGTGCCAGTGGTGATATTAGATCGGCAAGTCCACAAGCTGAGAACAAAAGATGTAGCTTCCGTCAAAGTATTGTGGAGGAACAAAAATATGGAAGAAATGACATGGGAAGCAGAAAAGGAGATGAAGTCAAAATACCCTTACTTATTCCAGAATGAAGATAACAAGGATGCTGGTGGAAGACAGGATACATTGGAAGAAGAAACGGCTCTATGAGGTAAGCAATAATTTGAGAATACTCCTCCTTAATACAAAATGATGATATGTAGATAATGTAAATACGCATAATGCTTTGTGTAGACTTGTGAAACCATATGTTGGGCTTAATTACTTGCAAGTTTTGCTAGTGACCATTTTATAGGGGAAAATTGATCGGAAATTTCCATTGGAATCCACGATGATTTAAACTCCCCATAAACCCTTACATTCGAGGACGAATGTTCCTAAGGGGGGAGGGTGTTACAACCCATATCCACATGTGTTAGTTCATGCCATATATTAGTTAACATAAATCCAAGAAGGAATTATCTTTGAGATGATAAGAAGTCAATCCTATTGGTCTTAAGTGATACAAGAGTGTATAAGGGTGATTAACCAATATTAGAAGTTAAACGAATCAAGGATGTTGTAACTCGT
This sequence comes from Nicotiana tabacum, assembly GCF_000715075.1. Taxonomy (NCBI): domain Eukaryota; kingdom Viridiplantae; phylum Streptophyta; class Magnoliopsida; order Solanales; family Solanaceae; genus Nicotiana; species Nicotiana tabacum. Next base: position 59,503,349 of record NC_134084.1, on the reverse strand, counting down.
ATTTTCAGGTAATCTAGCGGTGCTTAATACACTCAAGAGGTCATTTATTAAGGTATTTTAATCATATAATATCTGTATCATAAGTCTTGAAGTCAAACGAGTTATGAAACAAAAGTCGACAAAAGTTGTCGCAACTTAGGTTCATAATTTTACTTAAACATTAGGTCAAATGTTTCTAATCTTTTCTCATAATTTACAAGGAATTACGAGGTGATCTACCCACAAAATTAAAGATCTATGAGTCTAGTTTCCAATGCATTAAACCTTTCATCGATATGATCTTGGAGTAGAGAGATATTCGCGTTTTCGCGAGACTGCGCCAAGCACCTCTCTATGGGGCCCACTAAGTCGGTTTAAGATATTTGGACCTATATAGGATGACTACAACCCGTTTTTAGTCATTTATTTTCACTATTTTCAGACCTTAGAACCCTAGGAACATCCTCTCAAGGTTCTCTCAAGATTCAAGACCCAAAAAAGGGCAAACAACACAAATCAAGTGTCGGGAATTCCGTGGCGCTAGTAAGTCTCTTGTTCTTCTTGTTGTTGCTCATTTTTGTGTCGTTCCAGCCCGTGTGGGAGGTTGTTTTAAAGGGTTTATGTTCTGTAAATACTCCCTCATGTTCTTAATATCAATCCTAGGTGATTTCAAGCCTTCTAAAGTGATTCTAGTGCCGAAAAACACTAATTGATCGCTAGTTTCGTTTTTTTGTTGTGTGGCAGCATTGGAGGGATATTTCATGGAAATTTAAGGTCAAATTGGAGTTGTTCTTTCTGTATAAAGGTAAGGAACCTCTTACTCTATATGTATTTAAGACTATCCAAGTTGCGGCTAAGCCATTGAAGCTAGAACTTGTGAGATATATATCGAAAGGTTTGGTAGTAATGTTATTGTTTTGTGGACTGTTTTGCGTTGTTGTTGGGCTGCGTATTTTACTACTATCTTGTGGAGTTTTGGAGGAGTAAGGGTGTGGGGAAACACCATATATATGTAGGGTTATGGGCTGATAGTTATTCGTAACATTTCCAGATTGTTTGACACGACTATGGTGGTCGTCGTATGTATGGAGTGATTAGGCTGTGTGTGGACTATATTGGGAGGCTCAATATGTTTATTATTGATGTTGTTTGGGCTGTTTGGTGACTGTTTTGAATGGTGTGAGGTCATATATATAGGGGAGGTGCTGTCCGTTTCATCGTAAAATAGGTTGTGGTCGATACATAATAGTTATGACGCTTAAATGATAACGATAGTATCATTTCTCTTATTGTAGACTAAGGAGTTTTGACAATTGCATAGCTTGAGATTGGGGCAGTATATACAAGGTATGTTAGGCTATCCCTTTCCTTCTTTTGCACGACTCCAATTGTACATAATGTAATGAACGATCTTCCAAGATACTCTACTCTTAGAAGCTAGCAGTACTTACATTGTTTTCCCTCTTATGGAACGATTGATGTTAATGTTGCTTCTCTTAGTCTTATGTTATCATTGTTGTTGCTACTTCCTGATTCTTATAAGGTTCATAGTGAAGAGTTAGTCCTAATAACGTGTACAGAGGATACCGACCATACGTCACTCCGAAAGGTTTAAAATGTGATTCCATGAGTCGAGCATGCATTATATATATGTATCTATTTTACTCTACCGAGCCACGCTATAGTTGGCCGGGTACGGCACCTATTGTGAAACCACTGATCAGTTGGGTTTTATCAAGCTCCACGTGGCCGGGTACGATTCTACCGAGCCTATTATGGCCGGGTACGATATGATGATGATGATGCCCACAGAGGCGAATGCTTTAAAGGTTTATGTATTTATACATACGTATCATGCATTTCATGTAAGTAGCCCTCAGAGGTACTAAGATTTTACAGGTTGTATATTCTCTATCCTTGCTTACATTACTGATCGTATTTATGGTTCCTTGCCTTACATACTCAGTACTTTATTCGTACTGACGTCCTTTTATTTGTGGACGCTGCATGTCGTGCTGCAGGTCCTGATAGACAGGAAGGTGCAGCTCCCCCACCACAGTAGACTGTCTAGTTCAGCGGTGATTGGCGAGATCCCTTCTCCGGACTTGCCTTGGTCTTGGTATGCAATTTTTGTTATAGAAATTATGGGTATGTCGGGGCCCTGTTCCGACTATGTTGCAACACTTATGTTCTGTTAGAGGCTCATAGACATGTGTCGTCTCATGTATAGTTTGGTATGCCTTGTCGGCTAGTTTTTGTTGTATAGTCTTTCATAGTAGCGAGGCAGCTCATACCTTATACGTAGTTTCTTGATTGTCTGGTCATCCCCTGCTATGTATGTTCATGTCGTCATATTTTATTGCTGGTTGTCCGTGATCTAGGTCTACCATTTATATTGATCTCTTTAGCCTTAAAAGATAATAATGAAGGTTAGATGAAATGTACGTTGGTGCTCGGCAAGTGTGGTCGGGTGCTAGTCATGGCCCTTCAGTTTGGGTCGTGACACTTATATTTTTTGAATTTTCTCTTACATATCTTATTGATGAACTAGCTTCGCTTTCCTGAATTCCTACGCATTCATAGTGATTAACTATACCTCCAATGAGTCTCCAAAAATCAAGATAACAGGTATTGCAATGATAATCTAAATCTTCTTCACGCTAAATCCTACTAAAATCACTTGTGACTCAATTTAGTCTGCTTAGAAGCTCTCAAGGGAGGTTTGACAGCGTTTTGGTTAAGTTAAAGTGGGTGACACTTCCTAGAATGAAAGTGAAAGAGATACACTGCCTTTTTGTACCATACCGAGTTTTTCAAATTCTGCCACTCTCACATGCAAAATGGGTTGCCCCGCCCTGGTCATTGCACCTTATGGGACAAATAGCGCAAGTTAAATGAAACTTATATCCACCTTCTGTCCTCATATGCATCGTCGGCTGATTGGCCGCTCTAGAAGCCAAACTTACCTAGCTTTACTTTATGTGTGGGATGTAACATCTCTCTACTGAACTATTCTAATTTGCCTATCTAAAATGTCTACCGACTCCTCATCATGTCAAATCATTGTCCAAATGAACCAAGCTGAAATCTAACACATGTGACGGATCCTCATAGTACTTCCGAAGCATGGAAACATGAAACACCGGGTGAACTCCCGATAAGATGGGTGGAAAAGAAAGTCTGTAGGACACCTCACCCACTCTCTCTAAACCTCAAAAGGACCTATATACCAAGGGTTCAACTTGCCATTCTTCGCAAACCTAATAACGCACTTCATAGGAGAAACTCTGAGTAGAAACTTCTCACCCACCATGAATGCCACATCACGAGCCTTGCTATCAGCATAACTCTTCTACATGGACTGTATTGTACAAAGCCGCTCCTCAATCAATTTCAATTTCACGAACCAAATCCGTGGTCAATAGTGTAGCCTCCCCAGGCTCAAACCAACCAACTTGAGAACGACATTTCCTCCCATATAATGCCTCATACAAATCGATTTGGATGGTCAAATGATAGTTGTTTCGTATGAAAACTTGACCAATGGAAGAAACTAATACCACTTTCCTCCGAAATCTATGACACGTGCTCTCAAAATTCCTCAAAAATCTGAATGGTCAGTGTATACAGTCAAAATTAAAGAAGACCAATCTGAGGTTTCTGTGGCAATTCAAGCCCGGCCTCGATGAGATCAAAGCACGGTCCAAGGCCCATCCCCAAAGCACTCGCCTCAGTAGGACACGTCGAAGATTTACCATGGTATACATCGAGGCAGTGTGAAAATCAACGATCGTCATGGAAAGGCAGGAAACCCCTGAGGGCACACAATAAGGACTGATAGAGTTTGCAAGAATAGTACAAATCTATATTGAGCCATTATACAACTGTAGTAGTAGCATTTCTTCGTCATTTATTAGACGTGTACCACTTGTAAACCCTGAGGGAGTACTAAACATGGAGCCAGTTGATATCAGCTCCCACAACGTCCTAAACACGGAAGCAGACGCAGACCCCATAAGGAACGGATGCAAGGAAGCCCAGGATGGAGGCCAACAAGCACGAGGGATGGAAGAAAGAGGAGTTAGCCTCCAAGTCATTTTTGAAATGCTACAAGCACAACAAAGGGCTATTGCTCAGCTGGAAAGTCAACAAAAAACTCCAAGCACGGCAACACCGGAAATGGCTCCTCGAGTCGAGCAGGCATCAGAGAGATTGAGTAACAACAGGTCAGCAACAATCCCCACTATTATAAAGATGCTCGAGGACCTCACTAAAAGGATTGAATCAGAAGAAAAGAAGATAGAGGCTAACGATAAAAAAGTGGAGACTTATAACTCGAGGGTCGATCAGATCCCAGGCGCTCCCCCTATTCTAAATGGTGTAGATTCAAAGAAGTTCATGCAGAGACCATTCCCATCGAGTGCGGCTCCGAAGCTCATCCTGAAGAAATTCATAATGCCCGATATCCTGAAGTATAATGGGACCACGGACCCCAGTGAGCGCATTACCACTTACACTTGTGCTATAAAGGGTAATGACTTAAAAGATGACGAGATCAAATCCGTCCTGCTGAAAAAATTTGGAGAAACGCTGTCGATTGGGACCATGATGTGGTATCACAACCTACCCCCGAACTCGATGGATTCATTTGCCATGTTGGTAGATTCCTTTGTGAAGGCACATGCCAGTGCCATCAAGGTTGCTACAAGGAAGTCCGACGTCTTCAAGATTAAACAAATGCTGAACGAGATGTTGAATGAATTTGTATCTTGTTTCTAGATGGAGCGAATAGAATTGCCACCGGTCTCCGACAACTGGGCAATATAGACTTTCACTCAGGGCTTGAATGAGAAAAGCTCGATAGACTCGAAACAGATAAAGTAGAACTTGGTTGAGTATCCCGCTGTGATGTGGGCAGATGTGCATTACATATATCAATCAAAGATCAGGGTTGAGGACGACCAACTAGGAGCCCCCTTTGGCTCGGTATACCCTATCAGGTTCTCAACAAAGGAACAAAGGATTACAGAAAGAGAATCGATAACGGGCAAATAAAGGTATCAACCACACTTCAAAGATCAAAGAGACACTATGAGGCGAAATGTACCTTGAAATGATCGAGGAGTGGATCAAGGCCAAAAGTCCTGCACGAGCAAGACTGGGCTTCACAGGTATTCAAGGCCAGTGGAGGCACCTTGATTGTCAGAATACAACTTCAACATTGACGTCTAAGGCATCGTATCGAACATTGGTAGAATAAGAGATACCAGATGGCTAAAGCCCACACAGTCAGATCCTTCTCAAAAGAATCCCAACCTGATGTTTGAATACCATGGCATCCACGATCATAGGAACGAGGATTGCAGGAAACTCCGAGAAGAGGTGACTCGACTAATCAATGAAGGGCACCTTCAAGAATTCCTCTACAATCTAGCCAAGAACCACTTTCGAAAAAGAGAGGCGAACGAAAAGAATGAACCATAGGAACCACAACACGTCATCCATATGATCGTTGGAGGGTCGACGCCTTACAAGGACCCGTTATCAAGCAGACGAAAATATCCATCACCAGGGAAAAGCGAACTCGAAGTTACATACCAGAGGATGCTCTCACATTCACCGAAGAGGATATCGAGACCTTGTCTCAACCTTATAATTATGGCCTGGTAATTTCTTTTCTTCTGAATAAATTTCAAATTAAATGTATGCTCGTGGATCCAGGTAGCTCAGCCAACATAATCAGGTTGAGGGTGGTGGAGCAGCTCGGACTGCTCGACCAGATAATACCAGCCTTTGGAGTCCTCAACGGATTCAACATAGCAAGCGAGACAACAAAATGAGAAGTCATCCTCCCGGTCAATGTGGCCAATACAATCCAAGATACCAAGTTTCATGTCATCGAAGGTGACATGAGATACAATGCCTTACTTGGAAGCTCTTGGATACACAGTATGAGGGCAGTGCCATCAACCTTCACCAAATGATAAAGTTCCCAACCAAGGACGGAGTAAAAGTAGTGCACGGGGAGCACCATGCAGCAAGAGAGATGTTCACGGTGTACGATCTAGCACCGACATCAATACCCCCCACATCGAAGAAGCCAAAAGACAAGAGTCAATAAAGGACCGTGCCGCGTCCGCGGAGCGAGCAAGTAAAATGGATCAAGGCTCTAATGCAATCAATGCTAAGGTACAACCTTCTCGTTTTTCACTTATGTTTTATACTAACCTATTGCAGGTTTTCAAGTAAGAGGAATCAAAGCACCCTCCAACTCGAAGACCTTGGGTTTTAAAGCATGCGTTGCACTCTTTTTCCCTTATATCGGGTTTCATCCCAAATGGATTTTACCAGCGAGGTTTTTAACGAGGCAACATCCATATGCTACCTAAGGAGGATTCATCAAGTATTCGAGGCTTCTCTTCGATCAACCCCAAATACTGGGGGGCATCGCCACGGGAGGTCTCAATTTTCCCTCATATATTATTAAATATTCATACATACTTTTAAAATATTGTATATGCATTTACAAACATGCACAAGTATTTCTATAATTTATTCTATAATTTTTAAAGGCTTTAAACCAATTTATTTCTGCATTTTTACTATACAAATATCCAATAATTGTCCCTCATACCATTTTTATGATGATTTAATCATCTAAATTCATCATTTATGCCCAAATAGCGCTTAAATATTCTAATTGCATTTTCTATAATTACATTTGCATTTTTCAAACTAGAATTGCCTATTTTTGCAATAATAGCCCATGCATATGCATAATTACATTGTCTATACAGAAAATGACTTTCTATATTTTTATAATATTGAGTAATTATTTTAAATTATTTTTCATGAACAAATGACATTTTCACTATTTACTAATTATTTTTATAAATTATTTTACTGATTTAATTATGTATTTAATATCTAGCCACTTTCTAATTAATTTCGAACCTAGCCCAATTGTATAAACAATCCAATACCCAATTAACCCTACCCAATTAACTACCCGACCCGGAAACCCCCTTAAATCAAGACGGTTGATCTCTAAAATCAACGGTCCATATCGCCCCAACCCTTTTAATTAGCCTAACCCGTCTAAACCCTAATCACTTCTCACCAAACGCCATCCCTAAACGCTCTCATGTCCCTGTCAAACCCTAAAGTCACCATCCCATCCAAACACCCCAAGAATCCTTATTCTAATGGAATTCTCTCATTACTCCCTTAGCATTCTAGGTTTTTTCTCTTATTTGACATCCAATTCTGGAATAACTTAGGTACTTTCCTAAATATGGCAAGTACCCCGATTTGGTTCCGTCTGAATCTGTGTTTTCCTTTTGAATCTGGACAATCTCAAGCCCAAGCGTGTATTTGTAATGTTTCTCTCATATCTCTATTGATTCGCTAAGCCCTAAAGGTTAGGGTTTAATATCCTCTCTGATTTGAACCAAATTTGGTTCAAATCCTGTCTTTTAAATATGTTTCTTTGTCTATATTTTCTCTATTATTTTTGGATATGTTGATCTTTTACTGATTCTGAGATTTACTCAAACCTAGGGTTTCAAACCCTTTATTTACTCGAATGAAAACTGATTCAATTATGAGTTTTCCTTTAATAAACTCTTATATACGTTTATTTGGTACGAATCTGTATTAATCTCTTTTATTCCGGCTGATTTGGTGTTTTACCCAAAAACTAGGGTTTCAGATCGTTCTAGATCTAATTTGGCTTTCAATTTCTTAACTATTTTTCTTTAATACTGTCATTAATGTGTCTCTATGGATTCCATTACAACTCTTTGTTGCTGCTTCTTCTTGCTCTAAATTTTGGGGTTTTGATTCTTTAGAATCAATCCAAGGATGTTCGTTTCTGGTTTTCTTTTTTATTTCTCCTGTCTACATTATGTACCTTATTTTACTGCTGATTTTTTGTTTTGCTAAAATTAGGGTTTTTAAAATCTTCTACTAAATTCCAGTCTTTCCTTTCCTGTACGATACTAATAATTTCTTATTTTGTTCGATTTACCTGTTCTTACCTTATTTGGAACAATGTCTGATTAATAATTTATGCTACTTCCCTTAGACTTAACCTTACTAGCCTGATTTTATGTTCTAGTTATTAAAGTCAACTTTCTATTTGATTCTGGAATTATCCTTTACCTTATTTGACCACTGATTGACTCCTTTAATTGATGCTAGCCTTATTTTATGCCTGCTAATTGATCTATGCCGACCTAAACTGATTGTTAATTGATTTTTAATACCTTATTTGCGTGTGATTGGTTCATTACCTTATTTGTTCTGCTCTAATGCATGCTATAAAACTCTTCCCCTTTTCCCTTTTAGACATCAAGGGAACTCCTATTCTCACTACAAAAAAACTTAAGCTCTCTCTAGCTCCTGTTTTGAGTTCTATACTAAGTGGCTATTATTTGGTCGGCTGAAAGCAAAGGCCACATTGTTCTGGGGCTTAACTGCTGCTGCATCTTTACTTTCTTTCTATTCAACTGGTATGCCTTAATCCCTATTATTCTATTCTGTCATATATGCCTTGTCTGATTAGCCCGTTTAAACTTTCAACATGCTTCAGTTTCCTCTATGACTACATGATCCCATTTAGTGATAATGCTATCCTAAGTTACTTTCAGCTATATGTTCCCTATCCAATTTAGCCATATGTTCCCTATTTTGCCTATTGTTAGATATTGTGAGCATGTAATTAATATGTGGCTCATTCTGTCTATTAATTCAAGTGTCCATGCTTTTGTGATTACTGATATGAGTATCCAATTTAAACAAATACCAACCTGTTTGAACCATGTGCTAAATGTGGATTCTATTGTATAACTATGTTTGCAACCCTATAGTCTAAATCTATTTACATCTGAAAATTAAATTGTTTTCCTAAAGCTGTCCCCTTACCTTCCATGTACCGGTTCTTAAATGGCTACTCTTAGTCTCCTGGGATCCTACCACCCCCAGTGTGAGCACTGCTTAGGGTCCCTGAGACTCATCTAAACTCTAACACATTGGGGTTGGTTTTCCAATCCTTTATGAATTTTGTGTTGAACTTGTGATTCTAGTATGAGCATTGTCCGGTGTCCCTGAGGCCCTTGGGAACTTTGACACACTAGGAGCCCTATTTTATGTACTATGGATAGACTACCATTATGTTCAGAGTTGCTATGTTCGAAGACCTGGTTCCCAGGTTGATATTGGGCCTATGAAGGATCCCTATAGTATAATGGATACTGTTATGTAATATATTCATTCCGGCTGTAATATTCTCTGTAATAAATAGAATTTATTAGTAAAAGTTGGGGGGGGGGGGTCTATTCTTATATCTCTGGGTAGAGATCCTGCCTATAGGACTTAACTATGCTGATTGCATTATGTGGATACTGTATTCTGTTAAGAGATCTTGCCTATAGGATTTTATGATCGTTTTGACTCTGTGTTGCACATATGCAAGTTATAAACCCTGCTATAGGAATTTACGTTTAATTCTGCACATTAGAAATCCTGTTTAAAAGATTGGCACGTATTTTTAATTCAATGTGCATTAGTGACCATGTCTATAGGACTATGTCTAATAAACTTTCCTGGCAATTTGCTTAAAATTCTCTGCCTACATGATTAATAGATATCATGTTTATAGGAGATAAAAAAATCAGTTTCAACTTAGATATCATGCCTATAGGGTGAAATCCGTTTTGAAACTTAGAGATCATGCTTATAAGAGTTTAAATCAAGTCAATACTTAGAAATCATGCCTATAGGAGACATATAAAAATCAGTTCTACACTTAGAAATCATGTCTATAGGGGATATATAGAAAATCAGTTATGTACTTAGATATCATGTCTATAGAAAATAAAACTAACTATCACTTTCAACACTTTTTTTTGGCAATCCACTAGGCAAGCGCCTAGGGCTAGTTTTTTATTAATAACAGAAAAGAAAAATACAACAATTAGGAAAAGTACAAATAAGGGGGACAATAGCACCGGTATTGTTACCCATATAACACAAATCGTGCTAACCTTACCTTACTAATCATATTGAGGATTGCAAACCTCGCCTACTAATAAGAATGTAAAAAAATGAACTTGAAAGGACCAAGTATTCTATCATCATCACAGAGTTTATAACATACTCTGTGATGATATTACAGATGAGAATACTAAGAAAGTGGTAGAATAAAATGTAGTACCAATTTGATTTTTGTTCCTTCATCCACATTGTTCAAAATGTATTCAAAAAATATCATCTCTTTTTTGAACGATTGGACCTCGTTGATGTAGTTGGGGCAGCCTGCTTTTGTTTGGCAACTCTCATTGGAAGTCTCCTAACAATTGCTTCCTTGTTGGACCTTGTTGCAATTTTCATCCAGATAACACCTACTTTGCTTGTTCCATTATGTTCCTCCACAGTATTTGGTGGGGTATCTAGGTAGTGAATGCATGTGCCACAGGAAGGCTTGCTTGGAATGAAATCTGGAGCATCCAACTTGCTCTTTAATTTTCCAGTCAGAATACTTTTAAAATTTAACGTTTGGAGTTCATCCTTGATAACTCTTTCCACACGATGGCTGGAAAATTGATACTTTATTTTAAGACCATATTCCTGCTCCTTTTTCAAATTTGAGCAGTTGAATTTATTTGACAAAGTGGCCAAAGGTTGCTTGATCATGGGATCCTCAATGAATTGACCACAATGCACTGCAGCTGCTGTAATCTGATTTTGCTGCACCTTCTTCTTCTTCTTCTTCTTCTTCCCTGATGTTGTCTTTGAAGTCGATGCCAATTCATAATCAATTCGATTTCTGTCCTCCATTGTTACAACTGGTGACCTTGTAGACAACTGCTGGTTTCCTTGTGGGCTGGGTAAATGTATAAATTTATTGTTGTAACTGAGTGTTTGCTTTTCCATTTGGTTGTTGTATTGTACAGTTGGAGGTAATACTGGATGGACTTGATTCTTTGTAGTGTGGTGCTGGTGCCCAATTGCAAACGGTGGAGTAATGTATTGCTGTTGTCCAGTATGTGAAGTCATTTATGCCCCTCGTTAAATGCTTGCAAACTGCAGTTGATGTCCAGCCTTAACATCCATTGATGCACGACCATGTAACTTGTTAGTGCAAGGTGAATCCTGCTGTTGTCCACCTATCGAAAGATTAAAATCATGTCTTGGATGTTGCTGTTGTTCAGCATTAGTAGGTGTTGCTGAAGAGGTCATTGTTACTTCATTATGGTCCTCAATACAAAACATAGCTTGCTTGTTTTTTAACATATGTTGCTGCCCAGTTTTAGCATTCACTGTCATTTGCATCGAGGTATCACCTGTGATTTTTTTTGAATTGAGTTGATGCCCAGTAGGTGATGCATTTTTTTCAAGTCGCAGGTGCTGCACTGTTGTAGCATTTGCTGCTGCAAGTTGACCTTGTTTACCTGAAGCCAATGCTTCACCTTGACTATGTTGATCTTCCCCCTCACTCGAACTCTCCTCATACTCATCAACCCATTCCTCCTTATCATCCTCCTCACTGATAACCATCTTTCTCTGTATAACTTCATTGTTACAATCATTCACATCCCTACAAGCTGTAACAGCTGCACTATCCAAAGTTTCAAAACCTCCAAATCGTGCACCCACTCCATCTTGCATATTGATTATCCCAGTGGCATCAGTTAAAATCGCAGCGACAAGTCGATCACTTGTGACATTCAATAGAGCAGTAGTTTCCAAGTTTGAATTTAAAATTTGCTCTACACTAGCTGTTCCTCGATCTCCCTCTGCTAAACCGTCCTGTTAATTGCTAATCTTCATTGCATGAAAAGTATCATCTTGAAAAACCCCTGTTGCAGCTTCCATTATATTAGCTTGAACATTAACAGCCTTTGATCCAGCTTGTTTTTCGAAGTCAGTTTGCAGCACCTGCTGCTCAACTATTTTCTTCTTTGCTGCTTCAACAACCAATTGTTCTTACCTCTTTGCATTGAGGAACTCCTTAGTATCACCTTCTAATTTATCAAGACTGCCCAACCCTTCCAATTCAACCACTAGTGCAACTTCTTCATTAGTTTTCTCCATCCTCTAACGACATGAATTTACATCATGTCCTTGATGATTACAACAGGTGCAATATTTTGGGAGATTATCATACAAAATCTCTTGATAATGCTCAAGTAACTTCCCAGAATTTTTATCCACAATATTTATCCTAACTAGCTTAGGATGTTTATCCAGTAGATTAAGTAGCACCTTGACCCTAGTTGTGCTTGGTCGAGTTCGATCTTGTGTCGCTTTGTCCACTGCTAAAGGTTTGCCAACTACTGAAGATATGGACACTAGAGACTTCTTTGCAAAGAAATTTGCAGGTAAATTAGGTAAGGAAATCCAAACAACTGATTTTGGAGTTTCTTCTCGCGGATTAAAACCAATTGTCCATGGGAACGATCTAAAGAAGAACTCATCGCCCTTCGATTTAACATAGCCTGTGGATCTTGACAAAACTTGAACAAAATCTTCAAATAAGTCAAACATTACCAGTACATGTCTATATTCCAATTGTCCAACATTACAGTAGCCTTTGACATCAAATTGCTTAGGTATCAATTTTCGCAACTCCTGAAGATCAGGTTTTCCATACGAGAACTTGAGGATGACTGCTTGGTGTAATCCTTCTTCGATGGTGAATGTATTAACCTCTTCAATGGTGAATTCCGTAGTAGGTTCACCATGTTCAAACGTGACTGGACATAGCTCGAGCTTTGTCGAATTTGCGGCAGAATGCTTTCCTTGTAGTTGCGCTAAATATGACTGTTTTTTAACGTTATTTGGATCTGTTTCTCTATTGATTTGAATTGGCTCTCCCACAGCTTGGAGCTGGGGAGAGGCCTGCACGTCCATGAATGAAACTAACCCACCATTTCTGTCCAAGAAAACAGAAAAAGCATCGAAGAAAATCTGAAAATCTGGGTGCTACAGTGACGCGCGATTTTAAAATCAAGATTTGTTACATATGGCTATTGATTTGAGTATGAAAACAACTAGGAATTGTTCGAAAATAGAAGGTGGTTCTTTTAAGATCAATCTTGTGTTGTTACCTTGCCGGACATCGGAGTTATGGCCAGGTGAATAGTAACGGCTGTACTATTCATCCTTCTTCCTAGAGAGAAAGGAGATTAAAAAAAATGTTTCAACACTTATAAATCATGCCTATAGGGGTAATTAATTCTGAAAATTAGAAAGCATGCCTATAGGATTTAAAGATAAAATCAGTCTGTTAAAATCAGTAATTGGTTTACAGCTTAGATACCTTGTCTATAGGGTTCTGCCCGACTATCACTTAGGCAAGCCTATAGGTTAATTAAAATTCTAGGTCTAAAAACTGTGATTGCTTGTTTGACATATGCCCGGATTCAGAGTACTAACAAAATCAGTAGGCAAACTAATAGGTACTCGTCTGCTCGCTTTAATAAAACTGATGTATATTATATTTGTGCTCATTTAGATATCCTGCCTATACAATCCTAAAATCATTTAAAATTGCATGTTTGAACATCGTGCATTTGTTTGTCTATTTGTGGACGTTAACATGAGCCCACTTAATTGCTTCCTTATATGTCAGTCCTACTTGACTTTTGTTTGTCTCTTAGTTTTTCCTTTTAAAAAACATAGGTGAGTCTAGAACCGTCTTAAATAGAGGTCCTAAACACCTCTAGAGCCAGAGGTAGGGGATGGGCAGTGCACGCATAAGATACGTACTGGATGTTATTAGAATGCTTAGGTTATAGTTGAAAAGGGGAGGGTAATTGGGTAGTAAAGGAGATGATGACATGTGCGCTAATGCTATCCGTAACACCTCAATTTGGGGAAGGTTACCGAATATTGCATGGAAGTGATCCTATAGGCTAATAAACTTAGGACCCCTTTAATTTCATTTTTAAAATAATCTCTATTTGTTTAAACTGCTTTATTTCATTAAAGATTAATTCGCTTAAATTGAGTTTGGCCGGGACCCATCGTTGTGGACCTCGAGGGGTGCCTAACACCTTCCCCCTAAGGTAATTTCAAGCCATTACCCAATCTCTGGTGATGTAAACTAGTACGTGAGTTATTTGCTCTTGGTGCCCTAAAGCACCTTAATCCGTTAGGTGGCGACTCTTCAAACCTCTTACCCAATTCTAAAAGGAAAGGAGTTGTCCCAAAATGTCGTAACCCGGATTTCGCGAGGAAAAAGGGGGCGCGATAGCCTAGCGACTCTGCTGGGGATAATTAGGCTTTTACCGTAACAAACTTTCGTTTTCTGAATTAGTCTTAAGCATGCTTTATTCTGTTAATACGTGTGCACCCTTTCCCCTTCCCCCTTTATCTAGATTTAATTGCTTATTTTCAAGTATTTATGATTTCCTTTACCACAGAAACTGACATGTCACCTTGTTTTCTTTCTTAAACGTCTTTCAATTAAATACCGCATTTATCGTTTTAACGTGCAAATACATGACAACATGCTATTTATTGTTTCATAAATCATGCTCAACATCCTATTCCACTCGTGTATAATCCATGTTGCATCAATGCTTGATGAGTGTTTGCGCCCTTCCTATATATCACCCTTTAAATTCGAAAAGGCTTATTTGCGGTAAAACTAGTCGATCAGCGGTGCAGTCGACGGTTCCGTGCCTTTCCCCTTCAAGTTGTCCATATAAGGATACCAGTCTAGATCTCTATGGAAACCTTACTATGATTAATTATACATGCATCATGGTCAAACCTAGCCGGGTTAATATGTGGTCAATATAATAACCGTTTAAGACAATCCTCATCCAAAAGTCCATCGGGTTTTCCATAATCCCAACAGACGCAACCATGATTTTGTGCATTAATTTTGGAGAAATAAAGTGCCAATACGCTAATAGTTGTTGTATAAGTAGTCGGATCTGGGAAAGGGCCTAACCATATTTGTTTTGCAGAAAATGAGGCACGAAGTCCACAGGTTCGGCATGGTTCGTAACATACCACCACTATTGCTAGATTGGTGGGAGGATCTTCCATTAAGTTATAAAAATCATGTGAAAAGGGTCGTAGGAAATTTCCCTTCTCTACTGGACCTTTAACCGAACAACATGTTGTTTGAAGCTGCCACAATGTTCTGGGACAAAAAAGAGTTGTGTTTCAATTTGGGAATATAGAAATGACCCCTCTCTTGGAAGAAATAGGGGGATTCGCTGGGCTACCTTGGGATAGTCCTAGTTTACTAGTACCAGAAAACCGCACTACTAGGGGTTTCTGAAGATGATGGGTCTGAAAAAGAATGAGGATTTGGAGTGCCTGAAGAAATCTTACATACCTTTCGACTTCCTCTATGAAAGATATGGTCAGAGCAGAACTTATCGTATTTTTGATGACGAATTCTCCATCACTTCCTTGGGTTGGATTCATCGCAGGGTTTTTGTATTTGTCACACCTCCTCTTTCCGCCCCCGGCGAGGGTGCGAAGGAGTTTTCTCCAATTAAAGGACAGTCAAAACGGGATTTGTTTGTTTCAGAGTCGCCACCTGGGAATTTTTAAGGCGTCCCAAGTCACCGATTTTAATCCCGAATCGAGGAGAATATGACTCTGTTTGTTATTCTGCGAACCAGAAATCCGAGTAAGGAATTCTGTTAATTCGGGAGAAGGTGTTAGGCATTCCCGAATTCCGTGGTTCTAGCACGGTCGCTTAACCATTTTTTTATACTTGGCTTAATTATCTTGATTTACTAAATATATTTTTCTGTTGTTATAATTCCGTTACCGCCTTAGATTGTTTATAATTATAGACCCTTAAACGAATCACGCGTACGTATATTCGTGTTATATATTTTTTATGAACGTGAAGAATCGTGTCACGCATACGTGTACACAATAAGATTGATAATATTATTTTTTTTTTGTTTATTTTTATTATAAAAATAGACTTATGTTCGACATCGTGCTTAGAATAAAATTAAGAACGTTCGTCGCTCTTGTATAATTAAATAGTGAACAGCACATCTCGGGTTATATGAAATTAATTTGATATTTTCCGAAGAACCCCTTTTTTTTATTAAATGTTCGCTCGAAGTTGCGCGAACGCATAATCCTAATTGCTTTTAGAAATATAATCAGGTCACGCGAACGTATCCCTAATCACGAAAAATATTCTTGATGGTAGTATAAATTTTTCACAAATTGTTTATTACATCCATACATTTTTATGTGAAAGTCATGAGAAATCCCTATTTGAGATGCCTTTAAATTCTTTGAAAAAGAATTCAGAATTTATTAAGTGTTGACCGCGAATTATATTTTTCGCGTGTGAATTATATTCCTCTAAGCCATTCAAATTTAAAGAGTAAAAAAATAAACAACGTGTAATTAATACTACCATTTTCTCGTAAATACAATATGTTTATACCCAAAAGGTGAATTAAGTATAAAACTAAAAAAAGAAATTGATTAATGAAAGGAAGCGATATTTTCGAAGAATTTTCATTATTCTATTTGTAGCGAATGCTATTTTACATTCTTAAAATTATTACAATTTATAAGCCTAATCTCCTTCTACATCACTTGTTCTTAATCCAATAGGCATGATTATTTTGGTTAATTCTGCTTATGATTGAGTTTGGGATATACATAATCAAACCAATTTTTATCCTCAACCTATGCGAACTATTGGCAAACACTAACTTTACACGTTGTAAAAATTGTTGACTTATCTTTTACATTATTTTTAAAAAAAATGAGTTGATTGCATTCAAATAACTAGGCCATTTGTTATTAAGAAAGAGAACTAATCTACCTGTTGACTTAATAAGACGATATCATATATAACATGAATATACCCCTACACCATTTGCCATATTCCAACATTGTGAACATAATGAATTTTATCAATGCACCTTTCAACTATTGATTATAAACATAACCATTATTACGCCATATATGAACAAAATGCAACCAACATCATCTAGCCTTAAACATCAACCAAATAATTAACAAAATAGGCTAATAATGTATTTTCTTGATATTTCCATACTATTCTGTACCTAACTAACAATGTCACAAGACTTAATTAATGGCCAACTTCATGCCATGTTCCCTATCTTGACAATTCAATCATAACTATACTTTAATGAAATTCTAAAATAGATAACATTATTACAACACTTATACGAACTTCAAAAGGGAATGATTAACTAATAGTCATCATGTCAAACATACTATTATATTAACCAACTGAAACAAAACTGCAATTTAAACTAATAGACTTAAAGGAGTAGTAGACATAATATTAATTCCAAACTTCATTCATTTTTGCAATGTTGAAATTTTCAACAGCACGAGTCTAAAGATATATACCTGAAAGTGAGGGTAAAAGAGGCAAATTTCAGCCAGCAGCAACAAAATCAGCAGAAATTGCCAAATAATTCAGCAGGTTTGAGCAAAATAACAAGACCCTTGGATCCAGACGAACAGTAACAGAATTTTAAGAAAAATTTCAGATTTAACCCAAGCAATATCAACAAAACAGACCCTGACAGGTTCAAAGAAAACTATGTTTCTGATTTTCTTTCCTTCTTCTATATCTGTTTCAGATTCTCTGTGTGTGTGAGTGTTCTCTTTTCTGTTTCTTTTTCTGTTTTCTTCCTCCCTTTCAGATTTCTGTTTCTGATTTTTTTAGTTTTTCCTTGTGTCTCTTTTCTCTCTGTGTGTATCTCCTAATTTTCAGATTCCTCTCTCTCTCTCTATCTGATTCTTTTTTTTTTCTATCTTGTTCTCTTCCCCTCTATATATACTTCTGTCTGTCTTCAAATCAGTCCCAACTCCTCTCTTATATAACTCTGCCCTCTAATGCTGCCTGGACCCTTTTCTCTTTTAAAAAATCAGGAAATCTCCACTCAAATAACACTAAGGCTGATTTTCTAATAAATCAGCCACTAAAGATACTTTTTTCCTTATTTTCAGCATTCCCATTATCCTTTGTTTCCCATTATCCCAATAATTATAGTCATCAACATTCCACTATAACACACTAATACTAACATATTATCCCTACTGTTTCAATCCCAGAAATACCCCTGAAATCCTACTGTTATTACTGACCCAGACTAAAAAACTGCCCAAACCTTAAAAATTGTTTAAACTAATCTGCCTAACATCAAATAGGTATTATATCCCCACAGATTGTGCTAAACAAAGAAATGCAATCTATGATTGAGCCAGTATACCACATTTCTAATAACTGATTGACAAGAATTGAATTCAAACAGGGAATACACAGAATGAACATTGAACTTGAATAAAACATACTAACATTACACAGAACCTGCAGGATCATTTCGACTGAAATTCAAAACTGAACTAAGATCAACAAATGCAGGGGGCATTGTCAGTATTGACATTGCCTGAAACTAACTGCTCAGAAACCAACACACACATGTTTGACAAACTTTTTGACTTATCAAACAAGAACCAACTGATTAGAACAAAATGATAATAATCAATCCAAAACAGATAAACAGGTTGTTACAATCATTAATGGAAATAAGAATTTACAAAATAACTAATCGACGAACTTAATCGAGACGATTATACATATTGTAAACAATCATAACCAACAGAGACAATGCTATAATTTGATCTCATAAACGGGTATGAGACATAATCACAGAACCTAATAAACAAATATGAAAATTACACAGGCTACTGAAACATGCAACAATATACACATAAAACACAGAAAGGAGTAGGAAAAATACCTTTGAACCTTCAAATTTATACGGACACAGGATCAACTTGGATTTGGACCTTTTGAGGCTGAACAGACTTTATTCGAAGTATTCTTAATTGAGAATACCTCGATTAAAGTCTCTTAGACCTCAATCCCTTAATTAATTGGACAACTCCCACGATTTGGCATTTTAGGGTTTCAGATTTTTTTAAATATTTAGGGTTCGACCAATTCTGGGTAGATTCGAAGGGAACCAAAGATGCCTTAGGGGTGAGGGAGGCCTAGGGATCATTGGGTGTGAATGTGAGACAGATCTGGGTGAGTTCTTGTTTGGCTCGAATCTTCAAATGAAGATTCGAGAAGCTCTGAGGTGATTCGAGCCAAACTAACAACAGATCCATAACGAGGCAGGTTAGGGGGTGCTATGGTGTTAATTAGGGGCTGGTTGGTTTGGATCTGAGTTTGTCTCGAATCTTCAAATGAAGATTCGATTTGAAGATTCGAGAACCTCTAGGAGGATTCGAGCTCAGTGGCTAACAGATTTGGATAGAGGATGGTCAGGGGATTCAGGGGTGTTAATGTGGTGACCGGCGGCGTTGTTGCCGCCGGGTTTCAGGCGAGGGGGAGTTAGGGCAGCTACGGTTAGGGGTGTGTTTTCAGAGATGATGATGAACAGGAGAGGAGGAGGGGTGTTTAGTTAGGGGTCCGGGGTATGGATTTGGGGTTTATATAGGGGAGGGGTGAATTGATCTAAGCCGTTGGATCAAGAAGAATAGATGGCCAGGATCTATCCACTTGCAGGAACGGCGTTGTTTTGGTTTAGTTGGGGAATGGGTTGGCCCGGGGAATGGATCGGGTAGGGGTTACGGGTAAGGGGTGTGGAATATCAGCCGTTTGATTGATTTAATCCAACGGCCCTTGATGAAATATGACCAAACGTCGTCGTTTAGTTTGGTTGAATTGGACCGGACATGGGGTGTTTGGATTGGGCTGTGGGGAAGTTGATTTTGTTTGGGCCTGGATTTCAGTCCAGGTCCGATTTTTTACCTTTATAACTTATTTTCCATTTCCTAATTATTAAATTCCTAATTTTAATTATAAAAACAAAATTAACCTTACAAAACATTAATCACCCTTTATCAAACATTAACATACAAGACAAATCATTAATCACACAATGGCATATTTAAATGACGAACAAATAAGATAAATGCATATTTTTTGTGATTTTTAATTAACTCTTAAATGCATAATTAAATCCTAGATATGCATGAAACATGTATTTTTATTTTAGTTTTTCATTTAACTATAACAATGTAAACATTTACAGACAAAACACAAATAATTAATAAACGCCACATAAATTCTAAAAATTGCATACTAAGAGAATTTTGTTTTATTTTTTGATTTATTTTAGAGTAGTTTTTGTGAGGCAAAAATCACGTGCTCTCAGCTGCCCCTCTTTGTGCGGAAACTCGAAGAGTTTTCGTGCAAAGATAAAGTGAGCGGATACGAGCGATTTTTGCCTGTTCGAATACTCTGTGGGAAGCACTTTTTTGAAAGATTTGACCGAACCTCTGCTTCAAAGGTTTCCTACATATCCTTGGCTATAAAGGAATCAGGTCAATATAGTTCGGGAAGTTTTGGTAGCTGGGACTACCATGGGACTATGATGTTACTGCTGTTTTGTGCTGCTTTTACTGCTTACTGACCTCCTTATTACACCCTGCTTTAAAGGAAAAACAAAAAGCTAAGCTAGACTATGGTATATGATTTACAAAATCTTATCTATATCATGCCCTTGCGTTTCTTGTTGTCTTGATGTCTTGGTGACTCTTGGGCATCTTTTGCGCATTTCCTTTCATTGTGTTTCGTATTTCCTTTATCTATTTGGGAATCTTGTTGTGTCCTGCTGGGGACTTGGTTGGTCTCCTCTGCTTTATTGACTCCAAGTGTGCTCCTTTCTTATATGAGTGGGCTCTTGACTGCTGACACTTCAATTGTATTCCCTTATTCTCCAGGTGGGCGCCTGACCGCTGATGCTTCAATTGTATTCCCTTATTCTCCAAGTGGGCGCCTGACTGCCATTTCCTTTCTTCATCCTTGTTCTCCAGATGGACGCCTGATTTCTTCTTCCTTTCTTTATCCTTGTTCTCCAGGTGGACGCCTGATTTCTTCTTCCTTTCTTTATCCTTGTTCTCCAGGTGGACGCCTGATTATTATTCCCTTTCTTCATCCTTGTTCTCCAGGTGGACGCCTGATTGCTATTTCCTTTCTTCATTCTTGTTCTCCAGGTGGACGCCTGATTGCTATTTCAATTCTTCATCCTTGTTCTCTAGGTGGACGCCTGATTGCTATTTCCTTTCTTCATCCTTGTTCTCCAGGTGGACGCCTGATTGCTATTTTAATTCTTTATCCTTGTTCTCCAGGTGGACGCCTGATTGCTATTTCCTTTCCTCATCCTTGTTCTGCAGGTGGACGCCTGATTGCCATTTTCCTTTCCTCATCCTTGTTCTCCAGGTGGACGCCTTATTGCTAATTCTTTTCTTCATCCTTGTTCTCCAGGTGGACGCCTGATTGCCATTTCCTTTCTTCTTCCTTGTTCTCCAGGTGGACGCCTGATTACTTCTTCCTTTCTTCACCCTTGTTCTCCAGGTGGACGCCTGATTGCTATTTCCTTTCCTCATCCTTGTTCTCCAGGTGGACGCCTGATTGCTAATTCTTTTCTTCATCTTTGTTCTCCAGGTGGACGCCTGATTGCTAATTCTTTCTTCATCCTTATTCTCCAGGTGGACGCCTGATTGCTATTTCCTTTGCTCATCCTTGTTCTCCAGTTGGACCCTTGATTGCCATTTTCCTTTCCTCATCCTTGTTCTCCAGGTGGATGCCTAATTGCTAATTCTTTTCTTCATCCTTGTTCTCCAGGTGGACGCCTGATTGCCATTTCAATTGCTCTTCCTTGTTCTCCAGGTGGACGCCTGATTACTTCTTCCTTTCTTCATCCTTGTTCTCGAGGTGGATGCCTGATTGCTAATTCTTTCTTCATCCTTGTTCTCCAGGTGGACGCCTGATTGCTATTTCCTTTCCTCATCCTTGTTCTCCAGGTGGACGCCTGATTACTTCTTCCTTTCTTCATCCTTGTTCTCCAGGTGGACGCCTGATTGCTAATTCTTTCTTCATCCTTGTTCTCCAGGTGGACGCCTGATTGCTATTTCCTTTCCTCATCCTTGTTCTCCAGGTGGACGCCTGATTGTCATTTTCCTTTCCTCATCCTTGTTCTCCAGGTGGACGCCTGATTGCTAATTCTTTTCTTCATCCTTGTTCTCCAGGTGGACGCCTGATTGCCATTTCCTTTCTTCTTCCTTGTTCTCTAGGTGGACGCCTGATTACTTCTTCCTTTCTTCATCCTTGTTCTCCAGGTGGACGCCTGATTGCTATTTCCTTTCCTCATCCTTGTTCTCCAGGTGGACGCCTGATTGCTAATTCTTTTCTTCATCCTTGTTCTCCAGGTGGACGCCTGATTGATAATTCTTTCTTCATCCTTGTTTTCCAGGTGGACGCCTGATTGCTATTTCCTTTCCTCATCTTTGTTCTCCAGGTGGACGCCTGATTGTTATTTCCTTTCTTCATCCTTGTTCTCCAGGTGGACGCCTGATTGCTGTTTCTTTTCTTCATCCTTGTTCTCCAGGTGGACGCCTGATTGCTGTTTCCTTTCTTCATCCTTGTTTTCCAGGTGGACGCCTGATTGCTATTTCCTTTCCTCATCCTTGTTCTCCAGGTGGACACCTGATTGCTAATTCTTTTCTTCATCCTTGTTCTCCAGGTGGACGCCTGATTGCTAATTCTTTCCTCATCCTTGTTCTCCAGGTGGACGCCTGATTGCCATTTCAATTCTTCATTCTTGTTCTCCAGGTGGACGCCTGATTGCTATTTCCTTTCTTCTGTTCTTCCTTATTCTCCAGGTGGACGCCTGATTGCTATTTCCTCTCCCCATCCTTGTTCTCCAGGTGGACGCCTGATTGTTATTTCCTTTCCTCATCCTTGTTCTCCAGGTGGACGCCTGATTTCTATTTCCTTTCTTTTTCCTTGTTCTCCAGGTGGACGCCTGATTGCTAATTCTTTTCTTCATCCTTGTTCTCCAGGTGGACGCCTGATTGCTAATTCTTTTCTTCATCCTTGTTATCCAGGTGGACGCCTGATTGTTATTTCCTTCACCGGGTGTTTCCTGACACAACTGTTGTTTTTGCCCCTGTTTCAAATCAAAGAAAATTTCGTCAGTTAAAGCAGGGTGGTCAGTTGTGGCATTCTCGCTGAGGGTGGGGTTTCTCTTTGTCTTGTTTTACTGCCTTGGAGCGGTTGAAAAGACAGTTTTGTCTTTGTAATTAATCCTTAACCATAGGATCCCCAACTATTGTTTTCACTTCAAACCCTTTCAAGTGTAATCATATGTCTCTCCTGACATTGCTGAACCACTTTTTGATTCAACTTTTCTTACATCCATATCTTATTTTTTATCCTATTACTTCCTGCCCATCATGGCCGTATTTTGCCTTATGCAATCTTGAATCTTGGTAGTATACCTTGACGTTCCTTCTTGTTTGGTTTGGAACAAAACTTGCCTCAAAAGCTTTAGAAGAGTAAGATTATTAGTGACGAAAACATGACGATTTTCGACAATCTGGAATGAAAAGAAAAATCCAAATTTGGATGACTGTTGGAGAAGGAATAAAGAACTTATCCTATTGGAGTCGCTGGCACCAATGATCAAGGTATGCATTTTGGATTAATCAACCCAGTCTTTTTAACCAATCTCTTTTTCAATCGTTTCATTTTGTTTTCCCAAAATTTCCACAACCTAATTTTACTTTTGCCAATTTAACAAACCTTGTTCGACTTGCAGTATCTAAAAGAGTTTTCACCGACAAACCTTCCTCATTTGTTCATTTCTTAATTCCTTTTTGCCTTATGGTGCCTGCGAAGGTTTTCACCAATAAGACTCTCTCATTTTCTTTCTCTCAGCTTCTGTCATCTCATGGTGCCCGTGAGGGTTTTCACCTATGAGACTCTCTCATTTTCATTACTTCTTCTTGTTTGGACTAGAGTGTTATGAATCATCTTCATTTGTTTGACTCGGCGTTCTTTCTAAGATTGGTCGAAAGGTCTTTTGGAATATGGTTGGAATGGAAAGGTATCAAAAGTTAAACAATTTTGGGGTTTTAAAATTTACAACCCTTGGAATCATTTTTCTTATTTACCAATACAATTCCTGCCCCAGTTTCTTGATCGGGGTCTCTTGATGTTTCCTTTTGTGCATATTATGCATATTATGAACCCTACGACCGAGCCGTGAGGCACCTACGTATCCTCTTTGAGGAATCAGGTCAAACGTAGTTCGCTTCAATAATAGTGATTTTCTATTTTTCTTCTCTTTTTTTTATTTGATTTTCATTGATTCCAAGAGAGGGTAAGAAAGAAACGAATGTGGCTTAAAGAGGAAACAAAGGGTACAGTGTTTGGATAGCAGAATAAATTGCCTTTGTCATTCCAATCTTTGAAATAATGCCGAATACAAACATTTAATAACTATATCAAAGAGAAATCATGCATAATATCTCTTTACCGCATCAGAATTGATAGCCATGTCTATGCATTTTCCTTCAATATCTGTTAAACATAATGCACCATTGGACAATACTCTAGTCACAATGAATGGTCCTTGCCAATTTGGGGCAAATTTGCCCTTTGCTTCAACCTGATGTGGAAGAATACGCTTCAGCACATGTTGACCCACTTCAAACTTTCGGGGATGCACCTTTTTGTTATATGCCCTTGCTATTCTTCCTTGATATAATTGGCCATGACATACTGCTACCAATCGTTTTTCATCAATCAAGTTTAACTGTTCCAGACGGGTTTTGACCCATTCATCATCATCAATCTTAGCTTCGGCGATGATCCGAAGGGAAGGAATTTCCACTTCTGCAGGAATTACTGCCTCAGTGCCATATACCAACAAATAAGGAGTTGCTCCTACTGAAGTGCGAACAGTAGTGCGATATCCCAACAATGCAAATGGTAATTTTTCGTGCCATTGTCTGGAACCTTCTACCATTTTCCGAAGTATCTTCTTTATGTTTTTGTTGGCTGCCTCGACTGCTCCATTCGGCTTGGGCCGATATGGGGTAGAGTTGCGATGTATAATCTTAAACTATTGACATACTTCCCTCATTAGGTTACTATTAAGATTAGCACCGTTATCTGTGATGATC
The DNA here is from genome assembly GCF_000715075.1 of Nicotiana tabacum. Classification (NCBI taxonomy): domain Eukaryota; kingdom Viridiplantae; phylum Streptophyta; class Magnoliopsida; order Solanales; family Solanaceae; genus Nicotiana; species Nicotiana tabacum. Next base: position 59,478,338 of record NC_134084.1, on the reverse strand, counting down.
ACCTTTGGGATTCCGAATCGACATATGATATTTGAGTGAACAAAATCGACCACAGCTTTCCTGGTCACTGATTTGAATGTTTTGGCCTCAACCCATTTGGTAAAATAATCAATGGCTACCAGAATGAACTGGTGCCCATTGGATGCTGCCGACTCAATTGGTCCAATCACATCCATGCCCCAAGCGACGAAGGGCCATGGTGCCGACATTGTATGCAACTCAGATGGTGGAGAATGAATCAAATCCCCGTGTATCTGGCATTGATGACACTTGCGCACAAAACTGATACAATCTCGCTCCATGGTAAGCCAATAGTAACCGGCTCGGAGAATTTTCTTTGCCAACACATATCCACTCATGTGGGGTCTGCAAACTCCCGCATGTACTTCAGACATGCAGCCGTAGCTTGTCTGGCATCTATGCATCTTAACAATCCAAGGTCTTGTGTTCTTTTATACAAAACTCCTCCGCTTAAGAAGAATCCATTTTCCAATCGCCTAATGGTTCTCTTTTGATCCCCTGTGGCTTGTGCTAGATATATCCCCATTCTGATATACTCCTTGATGTCGTGGAACCATGGTTCACCGTCAAATTCCTCCTCAACCATATTGTAGTAAGCGTGCTGATCGTGGACTTGAATATGTAGTGGATCCACATAAGCTTTGTCCGGATGGTGCAACATTGATGCTAGGGTAGCCAATGCATCGGCAACCTCATTATGGATCCTTGGAATACGCCGGAACTCCACTGATTGAAACCGCTGACAAAGATCATGTAGACATTGTCGGTATGGTATGAGCTTCAAGTCTCGGGTTTCCCATTCTCCTTGAATTTGATGTACCAGAAGATTCGAATCTCCCATGACTAAGATTTCCCGGATACCCATGTCTGCGGCTAGCCTTAACCCCAAAATACAAGCTTCATATTCAGTCATATTATTGGTGCAATAAAATCGAAGTTGAGCCGTAACAGGATAGTGATGCCCGGTCTCAGAAATAATTACAGCTCCTATCCCGACTACTTTCATGTTAGCGGCTCCATCAAAGAAAAGTTTCTAGCCAGGTTTTTCAATCTGCTCCATCTCACCGATATGCATTATTTCTTCATCGGGAAAATAGGTTTTCAATGGCTCGTACTTCTCGTCGACCGGGTTTTCGGCTAAATGATCGGCCAATGCTTGGGCTTTCATTGCAGTCCGAGTCACATAGATGATGTCAAATTCAATGAGCAATATCTGCCACTTTGCAAGTCTCCCCGTTGGCATAGCTTTTGAAAAATATATTTCAACGGATCGAGATGCGAAATGTGGTAAGTAGTGTAGGATGACAAATAGTGTTTCAATTTCTGAGCTACCCAAGTTAGGGCGCAACATGTCCTTTCCAGATGAGTGTACTTAACCTCATAAGCTGTGAATTTCTTGCTAAGGTAGTAGATGGCCTGTTCTTTTCTGCCAGTGAGGTCATGTTGCCCCAATACACAACCAAAGGAATTTTCTAAGACCGTCAAGTAAAGAATCAAAGGTCTTCCTGGCTCTGGCGGAACCAGCACGGGTGGGTTTGACAAGTATCCTTTTATCTTATCAAATGCTTCTTGACACTCACCATTCCACTCGACCGCAACATCTTTTTTCAACAATTTAAAAATATGCTCACAGGTTGCCGTGAGCTGAGCAATAAACCTGCTAATGTAATTCAACCTCCCTAACAAACTCATTACTTCAGTTTTGTTCATTGGAGGTGGCAATTCTTGGATGGCTTTGATCTTTGATGGGTCTAGCTCGATGCCTCATCGACTGACTATGAATCCCAACAGCTTTCCAGATGGAACACCAAATGCGCACTTGGCAGGGTTAAGCTTGAGGTTGTACCTGCGAAGTCTCAAGAAGAATTTCCTCAAATCCCCAACGTGGTCGGCCTGATGCTTTGATTTTATGATCACATCGTCCACGTATACCTCAATCTCCTTGTGTATCATATCATGAAACACCGTGGTCATTGCTCTCATGTAAGTTTCCCCGGCGTTCTTCAAACCAAAGGGCATTACCCGGTAGCAATAAGTTTCCCATGGGGTGATGAATGCCGTCTTCTCTGCATCCTCTTCATCCATCAGAATTTGATGGTACCCGGCATAACAATCCACGAAAGATCCTATCTCATGCTTGGCACAATTATCGATCAAAATATGGATATTGGGCAATGGGAAGTTATCCTTCGGACTTGCTTTGTTGAGATTGCGATAATCGACGCATACTCTGATCTTGCCGTCTTTCTTTGGCACAGGAACAATATTAGCCAACCAAACAGGATATCGAGTGACTCGAATGACCTTTGACTCCAACTGTTTGGTGATTTCTTCTTTAATTCTCACACTCATATCAGGCTTGAACTTTCTCAATTTTTGCTTGACAGGAGGCACCATTGGATCAGTGGGCAATTTGTGAACCACTAAATCAGTGCTCAAACCTGACATGTCGTCATACGACCATGCAAAAACATCTTTGAATTCTATGAGTGCTTTAATCAACTCTTCTCGGATCTTTGGTTTGAGATGGACACTTATTTTAGTTTTTCGGATATTATTCGTGTCTCCTATGTTGATGTCTTCGGTATCACTCAGGTTAGGTTGGTTTTTTCCTCAAAATGAATTAACTCTTTACTAATCTCTTCGAAATCCTCATCCTTATCATATTCTGATTCATAATCACAATATACTTCTTGAATTATTATTTCGGAATCGGATTGATTTTTAAGACTGGGCTGAGGATTCCTCATGCATGCCATATCACTAGAGCCAGCGTAAAAAGAACTGTACAGAAAAAGAAGAAAAGAAAAGAAAAATATCAGGAATGATAATGAAAGGGGAACTGTATTTTATTGGATGATGAAAGATAACAAGGTTTGCACACTTCAAACAAACTGTAAGATAAACATTGGGATTACAACCCTGAGGCAAACCAAACAAACTGAAAGAAAATCAAAATAAACTACCAAGACCCCTTTCGAATGGGGAGAGGAGTGGCTTTCCAATTATTAAGCCTTGTCTCTGGCCCGACGAATTGCACTTCTGTGTCGCTAGAACCTTCACTGCTTTACATCATATTCACATCGTCAAACAATTTCTCGAATCTTTCAATTAATTCCTTCTCAGGATTGACCAAGGATTTAGGAATTGTTGTTATCGGGTGATTTTTAGCACCGATCTTGATAAAAGACTTTGATAGATGTGGGACTGGTTTTGGAAGAACCCATGCCTTTTGTTTCAGCTTTCTGGACTTTCTCACGTCTGTGACAGTGGGTATGAATCCCAAACCAAATGTTCCCCAGTTCTCGGGGAGAGATACTGGTTGTATAATTCCTTGCAAAGATGAGCCCAAACCTTTGCCGGTTATAAAACCATTTTTTAACATTTTATAGGCTACCATGACTGATGCAGAGGTTATCTTTGGATTCGGAAGGTACTTCCCCTCTGGAATTTTTTCTACCGACACTGTGTCGGACACTTGGTAAACCCATGGTCCCTGATCATTTTCTATTCCCTCGACTAGTACAATGGCACCGCTATGAGCATTTAAACTGTCTTCCCCATGCACAACTATTTCCTGTGTATCCCATTCAAACTTGACTACCTGGTGTAGTGTTGACGGGACTGCTCTAGCAGCATGGATCCATGGTCGACCCAACAGCAAATTATAGGAAACAGTTATGTCCAGCACTTGAAACTCCATTGTGAATTCAACTGGCTCTATTGTCAGTTCCAGCACTATGTCGCCAAATGAATCTCTGCTTCCACCGTCAAACCCCCGTACGCAAATACTATTCTTCTGGATCCTCTCCTCTTTGATTTTCAACTTGCCCAGAGTGGAGAGAGGGCAAATATTTGCGCTTGACCCGTTGTCAACCAATACCCGGGTTACTACGGAGTTTTCACATTTCAATGTGAGGTAAAGAGCTCTGTTGTGCTCAGTACCTTCCATAGGCAGTTCATCATCAGAAAATGTGATTCTGTTTGCCTCAAAGATTCTGTTGGCTATTTTTCCCAAATGATTCACGGAGATCTTATCAGGAACGTGTGCCTCATTCAGGATTTTCATCAAATCTTGACGGTGCTCCCCTGAATGGATCAGTAATGACAATAATGAGATTTGAGCGGGCGTCTTTTTCAATTGATCCACAACAGAATAGTCATGGAGCATCATTTTTCTCAAAAATTCTTCCAGTTCTTCTTCCGCCACAACTTTCTTTATTAGTGTTGGATTTTTAGTTTTTCTTAACTCCTCGGGAGTAAAACATCTTCCAGAACGAGTCAAGCCTTGTACCTCACAGACTTCTTCCTTGACTTCTTTTCCTTTGTACATTACAGTCACCCGTTCATAGTTCCATGGAATGGCCTTGTTGTTAATCACTGGTAACTGGGTTACCGGCTTGATAATAACCCTCTCTATACAAGCTCCTTCCACGACTACAATGGGTTTGCTGGCGACCCTTGGTACAATCACTTTTAATCCTTCCCGCTTGGTAGCAACTTTGCTTGAAGATTCCTTCTCAAATACCACAGATGGTTCATCACCATTTTTGTTCTGCTTAGGTACCAACTTCTCCTCTGTTAACTGCTCTGCTGGCTTGGTTTCATGAGACCTAATCATCATGACGGTTTGCGATGGCTTCTTTGTTTCCCCATCAGCCCGTACTATTTCTATCATATTGGCCTCCTGATGGGCTGGCATTGGATTTTTGTTGATATTGAGAGCTTCGGGGGTTTGAACTTCAATTTTGTTAGTATCAATTAGCTCTTGTATTGCATTCTTCAAATGCCAACATTTTTCTGTATCATGGCCTGGTGTACCGGAAAAATATTCACAGCTTATCCTGTAGTCCAGATTCTTTGGAGGAGGATTGGACAGCTTGGATTGTATCGGCCTTAGCATGTCTAGCTGTCTCAACCTGTGGAACAGACTAGTGTAGGATTCACCCAATGGAGTGAAGGTTTTCTTTTTATTTTCCCTTTCTCCCCTGAATGCTTGCCCCGCCTTGAATAGCTTGAGTAGTCGTCTTAATAGCAGAATAACTCATGATTTTATTTGTCTTGAGGCCTTCTTCCACCATACCTCCCATCTTCACTACTTCGTTGAATGATTTTCCTACCGCTGAAACCAAATGGGCATAGTAAGTTGGCTCCAGGGCTTGTAGGAAGTAGTCTACCATTTCACTTTCCTTCATAGGAGGATCCACCCTTGCTGCCTGTTCCCTCCACCGGAAACCATACTCTCTAAAACTTTCATTGTGCTTTTTCTCAAATTTTGTCAAAGATAGTCGATCTGGGATGATTTCCAGATTGTATTGGAAGTGGTAAGCAAATGCCTGTGCTAGGTCATCCCAGGTGTACCATCTCCCATGGTCCTGGCGTGTATACCACTCTAAAGCTGATCCGCTCAAACTTTGACTGAAGTAAGCCATCAATAATTCGTCTCTTCCCCCAGCTCCTCGCATCTTGCTGCAGAATCCTCTCAAGTGGGCTACTGGATCACCGTGCCCGTTATACAGGTCAAATTTGGGCATCTTGAAACCAACTGGCAATTGCACATTTGGGAATAAGCATAAATCCTTGTAGGCCACACTGACCTGTCCTCCTAACCCTCGCATGTCTCGGAACGATTGTTCTAGGCTTTTGACCTTTCTGAACATCTCTTCTTGTTCAGCATTTTTGGCTGGCTTGTCAATTTCGGTTGGGAGGTCAAAACAAGGAGTAGTTGAATGGATTTCGGAGGCTTTGAAGGTGGGCTCCGGGGGGTAGTATTGATTGTCCTGGGCCTGGAGTATAGGCTCACTAGGAGATTTGTGGAATGTAGCCAGGGGAGGTGCTACGAAGACAGGAGTCACTGGTGGAGGATGGTATGGAACTGGTTTCTGAGGTGGAGTCTGCGGTGTCTGAGAGGTGGTGCCTCGGTAGTGTTGGTAGATGGGGAAATTTGGGGATAGTTCAGTGGTAAGATTATCCTGAGCTTGGGCTAGTGATGGAGCAGGGTTAGCTGGGTAAGATGGGGGTGATTGTCCTGTAGACCAGGCCCGGTACATCTCAGTTATTTGCTGCTTGAGTTCAAGCATTTCTTCTTTCATTTTGCCAACGTCCATCTCTTCTATCTCAATACCTGTGTTGATATCCGGAATAGACATACTTTCGGGTATCGGTCCTTTTGATCTGGTGTGATAATGATAATATGCCAGTATCTCTTAGAAAAACTAACTGCTTGATTTCTGGAAATGAGCAAACTTGTTAGTTTTGAGAGTTTAACACATATATAATTACACGTTGAGATGCAATGTTCCTAGACAAATAACCCTTTTCTATTATGCATTTGCTCGGCTGCTTGTGTCATCCCAGCTTTTCTTGAAATTTTTTATTGTTACTCATTCTTATTTTATTTTATAATTGTGGATGTGGTCGAATCTTATAGAGATTGCCTACGTATCATGCCCCCGCATGAATCAGACCTTGCGTAGTTCGAACGTAAAGCAATTGTCAACACTTTTATTTATTTTACAATGATGGAACAGACATTACATTTGAAAAAACATTATAAAATGGTTTAAAACTCGACACAAACCCAAATCAAACAAAAGACATAACTCTCAATAGTTGTGAGCATGCTCCACTCCCCACTTTTGTTTTCAATCATTGGATCATCTGCTCATGGTGGGGCTTGACCTGGATGACCTCCCAGCATACGATACATTCTTTCTAACTCCATTGCCAGATGACGGGAAAAAATAGGTGCATGCTCTATAAACCTTTCACAATCCATCCCTTGGCAGTTTACATAACTTTGAGATGTGTAAACCGCTAAATCATGGATTTGTGCCTTGAAGTCTTGGAGACGTTGGTCTTGGTTTTGTAGTTGCTATTGGTGAGTGGTGGCTATATCTCTGATACGGTCTTCACGATCTAAAGCTGACTCTAATTGAGCTCGGAGTCTGGCCTGATCGAGTCTTGCTTGTGCTCTTTCTCTGTCGATGTCTGCATGTTGATGCTCTCTGTTGTATCTTCTCGCTTCTTCCAGTTGTGCATGAAGTTGGGCTTCTGAATGTATCTAACGGTCTTTTTCCTTCTTGAATTGTGCCATGTCTTCTTCGGATTGCCTTACTTGGCATTCCTTATTAGATCTGGCCTCTTCGTTTAATTGTTGGATTCTTTCTTTAGCTTTGCTCAACGCTTTTTCGGTTTTTGCCAAAATGGAATCACAATCTTGCATTTTTTCAAAAAGATTGGCGATAATTTTTTGATCCTTCCAACTCCTCATTGGTGTTTCGGAATCTTTCTTCATTTTTTGAAATTGAGCGTGAAGATTTTTATTCTCACAAGCTAGACTCTTCTTCTCGCCTTCTGCTTCTTGTGCTTGCAGATCTTTCTCCAAACTGAGGCTCCTCAGATTGTCCTTTAGGGCATGGATAGTTGTTTTGTACCCTTTTTCCTTTTCTCCCCAAATCAACCGCTCTTGGATTTTGTCATTAAAGGTTTGAACATGGGGTCTTTTTGTTGGCCTTTTTAGATCGGGTTCTGGTGCATCATCCACGCGGGACCGTTTCTCAAACCACCTTGCATATCCTGGATTTATCTCGCCCTTTGTAGTGTTTGGAACTTGAGTATCATCTTTCAAGTATCGACATCCATTCCACATTTGCTGAATTAAAGCCTCGGGAAGAGTGGCTTCAGGGTGCAACTCGATTACTTGCATACTCAAATCTTCATCATCACGAACTACTTGGTATCTCCCTAGTTGTCTTAAAACTCTTTGTGGCGCATATGGTTGGATGCTTCTCAATCCCAATAGTAGTAAATAACTATTTGAGGTTGACATGTGTATCACTTCCCTTACCAGGAGCCATCCCAAAGTCCACTCGATTCGACTTGCCGTTAAAGATCTTAGATGAAATACCCAGGCTTCGACCCCTTCTGGAGACTTATAATCCTTTGTTCTGTCTTCATAACTCTCGATGAAATTATCATGGCTTGGACCATATTGTATGAGCTTGGGGTGATGTTGGAGATGTTCAATCATCCACATTTGCAACAAAATTTTGCACCCTTCGAAGACCTTTGCCCCTGATTTACATAAAGTCAACGCCCGATAAATGTCGGAGAGAATGATTGGGGCAAGGGTGTGATTTTCCTTGGTAGTGAGGACTTGTATGACTTTCGCCGTGCGAATATCAATTGTTCGTTCTTTGTTTGGGAAAACCATGATTCCTAGAAAAGCCACCATGAAAGCGAAACGACGGTGAATCTGCCAGGTGTCTTTGTTCTGCTTGTTAGTAAGGCCTTTCTCATGAATTTCAAATCCATCTGGCTTTCCGAACCTTGAATGTAGGAAGTTGAAAGAACAACACCCGTTGATAACGTTGCTTTTTCTGATTTGATTACTGATGTTCAGGAGCCCAAAGAATCGATGCACTGAGGGAGCTTTTGGGAATATAAGACTTTGGTTTCTTAAACCTCCGTCAAAACCGGCATATCCGGCTATCTCTTCTAATGTAGGAGTAAGCTCAAAATCAGAGAAGCGAAAGACATTGTGAACAGGGTCCCAGAAAGTTACTAATGCCGCAATCAAATCATCACGTGGTTTAACTTTCATAATATCTGTGAGAGTTCCCAAATGTTTAATGACCCATTTTTGACCATCTTCTCCTAACTCATGCCACCACATCTGAAGCCGAAATAGAAACTTATCTGCATTTGCGGACGGTAGGTTTTGGGTAGTGCTCATTTTGTGTCTGCGATTAATTTTAACCAAAATCAAGATTCATTTTGAAAACAGACACTCATAAAAAAAATCATTTTTTGTTTAACATTTTTTTTTCAAAACTTAAAACTATTTTTGGGAATTTTCTAAACAACCCATTTTATTCCTCGTCTCTCGCAATGATTTTTTTTTCCAGTTAAGCTGGTCAACAAGCAAATTCGAGCCAAATGAATGCACAAGTAGCAAGTAGGATGCATCAGGATGGTCTTTACATTTCGGGTTTACCTGTCCTAGACAGACCCAACCCCTGTGTTGAGTCTCCAAGGCCAAATGTACATGATGCAAATAGACGTTCCTACTAGGGATCCGGTACATGGCTGAGTTATTCTAATTGAAAAACCTGAGGCAGATTGTTCTAGACCTGGCTTACCCAAACGGACAATTTGAGCCGAAGTGGGGGCAACGTACCGGGAGCACGAAAATCTACCCGGCCTAGTTACTTGTCCCAACTTTGTCTTATTTGGTATGACTTTAACAGAAAGGTGGGCCACGCGCACGTGTGCACCATAAATTCAGAAGACTCAGAAAGAAGGGGTTTCGTAGCAGTTGTATATACACAATTCAGATAATATTAAAGCGGTAAAAGTGTCATTTAGCATATTGGGCATATATCATGTAAAAATCAGATAATAGATAAAGCCAACTATAATAGTCATTTTAAGCTCGAATTCTTAAACCTTGAACTAGTGGTACTGGGTTCGTCCCCAGCAGAGTCGCCAGAGCTGTCACACCTCCTCTTTCCGCCCCCGGCGAGGGTGCGAAGGGGTTTTCTCCAATTAAAGGACAGTCGAAACGGAATTTGTTTGTTTGTTTCAGAGTCGACACCTGGGAATTTTTAAGGCGTCCCAAGTCACCGGTTTTAATCCCGAATCGAGGAGAATATGACTCTGTTTGTTGTTCTGCGAACCAGAAATCCGAGTAAGGAATTCTGTTAATTCGGGAGAAGGTGTTAGGCATTCCCGAATTCCGTGGTTCTAGCACGGTCGCTTAACCATTTTTTATACTTGGATTAATTATCTTGATTTACTAAATATATTTTTCTGTTGTTATATAATTCCGTTACCGCCTTAGATTGTTTATAATTATAGACCCTTAAACGAATCACGCGTACGTATATTCGTGTTATATATTTTTTATGAACGTGAAGAATCGTGTCACGCATACGTGTACACAATAAGATTGATAATATTAATTTTTTTTGTTTATTTTTATTATAAAAATAGACTTATGTTTGAAATCTTGCTTAGAATAAAATTAAGAACGTTCGATCTCTCTTGTATAATTAAATAGTGAACCGCACATCTCGGGTTATATGAAATTAATTTGATATTCTCCGAAGAACCCCTTTTTTATTAAATGTTCGCTCGAAGTTGCGCGAACGCATAATCCGAATTGCTTTTAGAAATATAATCAGGTCACGCGAACGTATCCCTAATCACGAAAAATATTCTTGATGGTAGTATAAATTTTCCACAAATAGTTTATTACATCCATACATTTTTATGTGAAAGTCATGAGAAATCCCTATTTGAGATGCCTTTAAATTCTTTGAAAAAGAATTCACAATTTATTAAGTTTTGACACCGAATTATTTTTTTCGCGTGTGAATTATATTCCTCCAAGCCATTCAAATTTAAAGAGTAAAAAAATAAACAACGTGTAATTAATACTACCATTTTCTCGTAAATACAATATGTGTATACCCAAAAGGTGAATTACGTATAAAACTAAAAAAAGAAATTGATTTATGAAAGGAAGCGATATTTTCGAAGAATTTTCATTATTCTATTTGTAGCGAATGCTATTTTACATTTTTAAATTGTTACAATTTATAAGCCTAATCTCCTTCTACATCACTTGTTCTTAATCCAATAGGCATGATTATTTTGGTTAATTCTTCTTATGATTGAGTTTGGGATATACATAATCAAACCAATTTTTATTCTCAACCTATGCGAACTATTGGCAAACACTAACTTTACACGTTGTAAAAATTGTTGACTTATCTTTTACATTATTTTAAAAAAAATGAGTTGATTGCATTCAAATAACTAGGCCATTTGTTATTAAGAAAGAGAAATAATCTACTTGTTGACTTAATAAGACGATATCACATATAACATGAATATACCCCTACACCATTTGCCATATTCCAACATTGTGAACATAACGAATTTTATCAATGCACCTTTCAACTATTGATTATAAACATAACCATTATTACGCCATATATGAATAAAATGCAACCAACATCATCTAGCCTTAAACATCAACCAAATAATTAACAAAATAGGCTAATAATGTATTTTCTTGATATTTCCATACTATTCTGTACCTAACTAACAATGTCACAAGACTTAATTAATGGCCAACTTTATGCCATGTTCCCTATCTTGACAATTAAATCATAACTATACTTTAATGAAATTCTGAAATAGATAACATTATTACAACACTTATACGAACTTCAAAAGGGAATGATTAACTAATAGTCATCATGTCAAATATACTACTATATTAACCAACTGAAACAAAACTGCAATTTAAACTAATAGACTTAAACGAGTAGAAGAGATAATATTAATTCCAAACTTCATTCATTTTTGCAATGTTGAAATTTTCCACAGCACGAGTCTAAAGATATATACCTGGAAGTGAGGGTAAAAGAGGCAAATTTCAGCAGTAGCAGCAGCAACAAAATCAGCAGAAATTGCCAAATAATTCAGCAGATTTGAGCAAAATAACAAGACCCTTGGAACCAGACGAACAGTAACAGAATTTTAAGAAAAATTTCAGATTTAACCCAAGCAATATCAACAAAACAGACCCGGACAGGTTCAAAGAAAACTATGTTTCTGATTTTCTTTCCTTCTTCTATATCTGTTTCAGATTCTGTGTGTGTGTGAGTGTTCTCTTTTCTGTTTCTTTTTTTGTTTTCTTCCTCCCTTTCAGATTTCTGTTTCTGATTTTTTTTAGTTTTTCCTTGTGTCTCTTTTCTCTCTGTGTGTATCTCCTAATTTTCAGATTCCTCTCTCTCTCTATCTGATTCTTTTTTTTTCTATCTGGTTCTCTTCCCCTCTGTATATACTTCTGTCTGTCTTCAAATCAGTCCCAACTCATCTCTTATATAACTCTGCCCTCTAATGCTGCCTGGACCATTTTCTCTTTTAAAAAATCAGAAAATCTCCACTCAAATAACACTAAGGCTGATTTTCTAATAAATCAGCCACTAAAGATACTTTTTTCCTTATTTTCAGCATTCCCATTATCCTTTGTTTCCCATTATCCCAATAATTATAGTCATCAACATTCCACTATAACACACTAATACTAACATATTATCCCTACTGTTTCAATCCCAGAAATACCCCTGAAATCCTACTGTTATTACTGACCCAGACTAAAAAACTGCCCAAACCTTAAAAATTGTTTAAACTAATCTGCCTAACATCAAACAGCTATTATATCCCCACAGATTGTGCTAAACAAAGAAATGCAATCTATGATTGAGCCAGTATACCACATTTCTAATAACTGATTGACAAGAATTGAATTCAAACAGGAAATACACAGACTGAACATTGAACTTGAATAAAACATACTAACATTACACAGAACCTGCAGGATCATTTCGACTGAAATTCAAAACTGAACTAAGATCAACAAATGCAGGGGCCATTGTCAGTATTGACATTGCCTGAAACTAACTGCTCAGAAACCAACACACACATGTTTGACAAACTTTCTGACTTATCAAACAAGAACCAACTGATTACAACAAAATGATAATAATCAATCCAAAACAGATAAACAGGTTGTTACAATCATTAATGGAAATAAGAATTTACAAAACAACTAATCGACGAACTTAATCGAGTCGATTTTACATATTGTAAACAATCATAACCAACAGAGACAATGCTATAATTTGATCTCATAAACGGGTATGAGACAGAATCACAGAACCAAATAAACAAATATGAAAATTACACCGGCTACTGAAACAGGCAACAATATACACATAAAACACAGAAAGGAGTAGGAAAAATACCTTTAAACCTTCAAATTTATACGGATACAGGGTCAACTTGGATTTGGACCTTTTGAGGCTGAACAGACTTTATTCAAAGTATTCTCAATTGAGAATACCTCGATTAAAGTCTCTTAGACCTCAATCCCTTAATTAATCAGACAACTCCCATGATTTGGCATTTTAGGGTTTCAGATTTTTTTTCAAATTTAGGGTTCGACCAATTCTAGGTAGATTCGAAGGGAACCAAAGATGCCTTAGGGGTGAGGGAGGCCTAGGGGTCATTGGGTGTGAATGTGAGACAGATCTGGGTGAGTTCTTGTTTGGCTCGAATCTTCAAATGAAGATTCGAGAAGCTCTGAGGTGATTCGAGCCAAACTAACAACAGATCCATAACGAGGCAGGTTAGGGGGTGCTATGGTGTTAATTAGGGGCTGGTTTGTTTGGATCTGAGTTTGGCTCGAATCTTCAAATGAAGATTCGAGAACCTCCAGGAGGATTCGAGCTCAGTGGCTAACAGATTTGGATAGAGGATGGTCAGGGGATTCAGAGTTGTTAATGTGGTGACCGGCGGTGTTGTTGCCGCCGGGTTTCAGGCGAGGGGGAGTTAGGGCGGCTAGGGTTAGGGGTGTGTTTTCAGAGATGATGATGAACAGGAGAGGAGGGGGGGTGTTTAGTTAGGGGTCGGGGTATGGATTTGGGGTTTATATAGGGGAGGGGTGAATTGATCTAAGCCGTTGGATCAAGCAGAATAGATGGCCAGGATCTATCCACTTGCAGGAACGGCGTCGTTTTGGTTTAGTTGGGGAATGGGTCGGCCCGAGCAATGGATCGGGTAGGGGTTACGGGTAAGGGGTGTGGAATATCAGTCGTTGGATTGATTTAATCCAACGGCCCTTGATGAAATATGACCAAACGTCGTCGTTTGGTTTGGTTGAATTGGACCGGACATGGGGTGTTTGGATTGGGCTGTGGGGAAGTTGATTTTGTTTGGGCCTGGATTTCAGTCCAGGTCCGATTTTTTACCTTTATAACTTATTTTCCATTTCCTAATTTTATTCCTAATTATTAAATTCCTAATTTTAATTACAAAAACAAAATTAACCTTACAAAACATTAATCACCCTTTATCAAACATTAACATACAAGACAAATCATTAATCACACAATGACATATTTAAATGACGAACAAATAAGATAAATGCATATTTTTTTGTGATTTTTAATTAACTCTTAAATGCATAATTAAATCCTAGATATGCATGCAACATGTATTTTTATTTTATTTTTTCATTTAACTATAACAAAGTAAACATTTACGGACAAAACACAAATAATTAATAAACGCCACATAAATTCTAAAAATTGCCTACTAAGAGAATTTTGTTTTATTTTTTGATTTATTTTAGAGTAGTTTTCGTGAGGCAAAAATTACGTGCTCACAGTATTCATCGTCTACTTTTTAGGTATGATAGTGTTCCCGGTCCAAGAGGATAAAATCCACACTAGACTGGCCATGGTAACCAAAACCTTAATGGATGGAATCGAGGGGCACACATATACCATTGTCACTATGATCATAGCAGGCATATACCGGGCCTTAGAGCGATGTCAGAAGGTGTACAAATACTTCGAAGGTTGTAATCTACTGCTACAAGTTTGATTGTTAGAGCATCTCCAAAATGTCAATACCGTAAAGAGCTTCCGCGAAGGCCGTGGAATGATCACATAGATTTCTATCACCCTAAGAGAATGACATACATCCCAGACATGTTTGCGCAACCCGAAAATGTTATATGATGGGCGCAGGTTTTAAGCAATTTGACCGAGGATCAGGTTCAATGGATGTCTGAATGGTTCCCTACCGACGAGTTCATCATCAGATCTAGGGATATTCCACACATGGTACTGATTGGGTTAAGGGAAATATACCCTTATGCTCCCATCAGAGTTATGAGACAGGCAGGCAGGAAGCAGGTCATGCCGCTAGTTGCTAAAATGAGTCACATAGGGCAGATTTTTAGGATGGCGACGTCCCATACAAATGTCAAACTCAGCATTTGTGGCATTTGAAAATTATTGTGGAAAAGGATACCATCGAGCCAGATCGATATCATGCCGGTCATGTGTAATTTTACCCATCATGGTTAGAAGATAACATAGAAGGAGTATTTGAGCCAAGGGTTGGCCAAGGAAATAGAGTCATAGATGAAGTTGCCGAAGCACAAGTGAAATATAACAAACCACGCAAAAGAGTTCACGAGTCCAAGGCCGAGCATTTGGAGTGGTACAAGATCTATATGGAATAATTAATGAATTGAGGGAGATGGCTGTTAGATCAAGCGAAAGGTTGGAATATCTAGAGTACAATATGATGGAATTGGAGGTAAAAATGAGGTAGAGAGTCACTGATTGCCAGAACGTCGAAGGAAGCGAAGGAGGACAATTAGCAAGGGCATACCTATTGCTGAACCTGCATGAACTAGGGTATTTGATCGACGAAGTCAAAAACATCCAGCCTGGTAAAGGTCCTTCTAGGACCAAGTAGATTAGGTTTATTTACTTTTTCAAATGTAATAAGGCCAAGTGCTATCAGTGACTTATCTTATTTAGTGTCGTTTTAGATTCATCTATTTTTACATTAATGAAATTAGGCAATTATTGGCACTAAAATTCTCCAAATCTATTTATCGCTAGGCCTACCCGGACACAACAAGGCTCCCAAATTAGGATGCGAATTTACATTCCCACAATATGTGTTTAAATACTGCAAAAATTTCAGAATCCTACCTTTTTTTTCTTTAATTTTGATTATTCCCAGTCCCTAAGGTTGGTTCGCACATACTGGCATCATCAACATATCACACCAGATCTAGAGTCCCTCCTCCTCCTCCTCTTCCAAGTAATCCAAAAAGCAGAGGAAAATCCAAGATGGATGATTTGAGTGGTATCCGAAAAGAAAATGTTGAGAATATTGAAACTTCAGACGGCTAGAGTACTCTGGCCCAGAATGATTTGGTCCTACGATTAGAGCAGAAAATACTGGAGTTACAAGGGGAACTTGAGCAAGTCCGCAACTTGGCAACCTTTCCCTCACCCTAAATGTTCCAGGAGTTAACGACCAAAATGCTCAAAACCCAGCACCTTCTTAAAATACGCCAAACCAACGTATACAAAATCCTCCCTCATCCCACCAATATGCAACTCCTCCCCAAAGTCCTAATCCGCCACCAGTACCCACTCCTCCTCAGCACCAACATCTTCCTACCCAGTACCCACAAACCACTACCTATCACACTCCTCAGAACACACCACAACCTATTGCCGAACCTCAAAACTTGACCAATGACTACCACTACACCCAAATCCCTGGCACCTACCAAAACAACCCCATATACGTAGAAACCTTACCTTACTCCACTCAACCAATCTTTTATACACCAGAATCCGCTGAGAAGAGCCTGCTCATCAAGAACATGGCCGAGGAGCTCAAGAAGTCGACAAGTCGAGTTTAGGGTGTTGAAAGAGGCAAATGGATATAGGGTCTGAACTATGAGGATTTGTGCATACAACCAGATGTGAAAATGCCGAAAGGTTACAAACCTCCCAAGTTCGAAATGTTTGATGGAACAGGTGATCCCAAGGTTCATCTGAGAACTTATTGTGACAAGCTCGTGGGGGTCAGAAAAGATGAAAAGATTCGAATGAAGCTTTTCATGAGAATTCTTACCGGAGATTCCCTGTCCTGGTACATAAGCGATAATCCTAATACGGAGCATGGTATCAGATTTTATGGACCGATTCAAGTTTAATACGGTGAACGCACCAATGTCTTTTATATCTAGAACCTAAAGAAAATATCCAATTGAGACTCTCTACGAGTATGCTACTCGGTGGAGGTCGGAAGCAGCCAAGGTCAGACCAGCATTAGACGAGGAGCAGATGAATAAGTTCTTTGTCAGGGCACAAGACCCGCAGTATTATGAAAGGCTAATGGTTATTGAGAATCATAAGTTCTCTGATATCATCAAACTCGGAGAAACTATTGATGAGGGTATTAAAAGTGGGATGGTGATAAATTTTGAGGCACTATAGGCCACGAACAAAGCATTGCAATCAGGTGGCATATCGAATAAGAAATAGGTGGGAATAGTAATGGTTGCCCAAGGACCCAAAACTCCCTTCATATACCAGAAACCTCTACCCACATACCAACCCTCACCTCCCAGATATTCCCAACTTGTCGCTACTTACCATATATATAAATCCCAACCATCCTACTTTCAGTGACCTCCAACTTGTCCAAATTACCAGAAAGCCCGACCTAATTTTGATTGCAAATGACCTAGACAGTACACCGCCATTACTGAACCAATCGATCAGATGTATGAAAGGTTGAAGGCTGCTGACTATGTCACCCTTATTCCCACTATGGCAACGGAGAATTCATCCTAATGGTTCAACCCGAATAAAAACTGTACATAACATTCCGGTATGAAAGGGCACACTATTGATGAGTGCCGGACATTGAAAGATAGGATCCAGACATTGATTGATAACAAGGTCATACAGGCGAAGGAAGCTACACCCAACATCCGCAACAATCCTCTTCCAAATTATAAGGGCAAAGGATCAATGTGATAGAAACTGATGAGGAGTGGGATCTCGTGGGATCAATTGGACTTATCAAAAAGGGTGACAATCCTAAGAATCCCACAGTCACGCTCAATTCCATTGTGGTCCAGGTACAACCGCCGGTTGAGGTTGAGGTAACCGCATCGGTTCTATTTGAGATAGAAGTAACACCACCTGTAGCCACACCTGTTCCATTTGAGGTAGACGTGACCACACCTTTTACAATGAAAGTAGCAACCACACCTCCTTTCAAGTCCAACACCGTATCTTAGGATTACGTTGCAGAAGCTAGGTGAAAGTAAAAAGCAAAGATGGAAGAATCTGGTGCCGCACAAGGGATGACCAGAACTAGATGGATCTATACACCCAAAAAATTGGGAGGATCAAGCAAGGAGGCTGCTACCAAATGACATGTCATTGAAACTGGACCAGACAATATTTGGAGGAAAGTCAAGGTGAGAGAATACTCTGTCGTTGATCATTTAAACAAGACTCCCGCCCAAATATCCATTCTTTCACTATTGCAAAATTCGGAGGCGCATAGGAGTGCTCTGATGAAGGTGTTGAATGAAGCTTATATGCCCAACAATATTACCAGTGGAGAGATGGCCAACAAGGTAGGGAAAGTACTAGAGAGTCACAAGATCACCTTCCATGAGGATGAACTACCACATGAAGGATTAAGTCACAACAGGGCATTGAATATCACAGTACAGTTTGAGGACAAATTCATCGATAGGGTCTTAATAGACGGGGGTTCAAGCCTTAACATTTGTCCATTGACTACTCTGAAAAGGTTGAGAAAAGATTTCTATGAGATACTGGCAGGAAGTATGAACATGAAAGCATTTGATGGGTCTCAAAGGGCCATAATTGAGGAGATTAACCTTTGTTTGCAGATGGGACCAACTTGGTTCAATGTTGAGTTCCAAGTACTAGAAATATCAACTACATACAATCTTCTATTGGGATGACCTTGGATACATGTCGCTGGGACTGTGGCTTTCATGTTACACCAGGCTGTGAAGTTCAAATGGAACTATCAGGAGGTAATCATTCACGGAGATGGAAGTAACCCCATTTACTCCAGTCAAA
Organism: Nicotiana tabacum; assembly: GCF_000715075.1. NCBI lineage: Eukaryota > Viridiplantae > Streptophyta > Magnoliopsida > Solanales > Solanaceae > Nicotiana > Nicotiana tabacum. Next base: position 59,459,784 of record NC_134084.1, on the reverse strand, counting down.
CTATCCCGGTTATTGAGAATAGAAGAAAGATGGGTGGAGAAACTTATCACCACATTGAACATGTCAACACAATTGAGAAGGACAAGTGGTAGAGTAACAAAATAGAAAGCATACTGCCATGGTTTGGGCATGAACTTGGCAAAGGGCTTGGGAAGAAACTCCAGGGCATTACCAAACCGATACAGTTGAAACGTCATGGCACAACTTTTGGGCTGGGATATCCATACACCTAGCAGGAATATAATGATTGGTCGCCACCATGGCGTGGTCCTTATTACCCTCTCGAGTAGCCAGTGCCACATGTGAGTCAGACTTTTCACCAGGCCGATACAATATGGGGATCCACAAAGGAAGAAGCTTTGGCTGGGTTGATATTTGTTCTTAGAAGACGAGAATAAGGAATGCAATGTGATAGTTGAGGAGGAAGAGGAAGAAGGCCTCGCCATCCAGACTGTGGAGAAGGGAACTGTTCTTAATAATTAGACTGCCACACCATCCCTAGCCCACCGAGTTCCTGAGTAGCTTGGCAATTAGTCTGACTTGTTTTAATAGCCATGCTAGCCATTTAAGATATTTTCAGTTATTTTGTTTTAAAGACGCATTTTGTTTTGAAATAATTGCTCGAGTCATCAGGCCGTACGTGTTTTGGATATTTTTAAATTTAATTAATGCATTGCTATTTATTATTCATTATTATCTTTCACATTTTTCTTCTACATCATTATTATTACTTTTCCTGATAAACCAATGACTGTGACATGTAATGAGACAATGCAATATAAGGATAGTGACTCAGAAGAAGAGGATGAAATACCTCAGAAGTTGTTAGAGAAGTTGAGAACTTTGAGAACAAACCTAAGTCCAATCTGGACGAGAACGAAGCAATCAATTTGGGAGATTCTGAAACCATCAAAGAGACTCACATAAGCATTCACTTATAATCGGCGGATAAGGAAGAATACACTCGTTTCCTGAAAGAATATGAGGATATTTTTGCATGGTCATATGATGACATGATCGGTCTGAGCACACCCATAGTGGCTCATAAGTTGCCTACCAATACAATGTGTCCACCGGTGAAGTAGGAACTCACAAAGTTCAAGCCAGACATGAGCCTAAAAATCAAGGAAGAAGTCACGAAGCATATCAAAGCCAAAGTCCTCAGGGTAGTTGAGTAACCAACTTGGTTAGCCAACATCGTACCAGTTCCGAAGAAAGATGGGAAAGTCAGGGTATGCGTCGACTATCAGGACTTAAATAGATCGAGTCCCGAGAAAGATTTCTCACTGCCAAATATACACATTCTGATCGACAATTGCGCCATGCATGAACTCCAATCCTTTGTGGCTTGCTTCGCAGGTTATCATCACATTTGGATGGACGAAGAAGAGGTAGAGAAAATAGCTTTAATTACACCATGGGGAGTGTACTACTACAAGATGATGTCATTCGGTCTAAAGAATGATGCGGCTACTTACATGAGAGCCATGGCAAACATCTTCCATGATATGATATTTGTTGACGACATCATCATCAAATCCAAGAGGGCCGCAGATCACATAGCAGACTTGAGAAAGTTCTTTGACAGGCTAAGGAGGTACAATCTAAAATTGAACCCAGCAAAATGTGCATTCGAGGTTCCTACAAGAAAGTTGTTGGGATTCATTGTCAGCCGCCGAGGAATTTAGTTGGACCCATCCAAACTTAAGGCTATCCAAGAGTTACAACCACCAAAGAGTAAAAAGGATGCAATGAGCTTCCTAGGATGCCTCAACTACATCAGACACTTAATAGCACAGTCCACAGTAATATGTGAACCCATCTTCAAAATGTTGAGGAAGGATGTTGAATCTAGTTGGACCGAAGAGTGTTAGAAGGCCTTTAACAAAATCAAGGAATACCTATATACATCGCCAGTCCTAGTCCCCCCAGAACCTTGGAGACCTTTTCTACTCTATTTATCCATGTTAGACGTAGCTTTCAGATGTGTTTTGGGACAACATGACAAAACAGGAAGAAAGGAGCAAGCCATATCTTACTTGAGTAAGAAGTTCACACCTTATGAAGCACAATACTCTTTGCTAGAATGCACTTGATATGCTTTGACCCGGACAACTCAAAAATTCAGGCATTACTTCTATGCCTATACCACATACCTCATATCCAGGGTGGACCTTCTAAAGTACATATTTCAGAAGCCCATGCCAACCGGGAAGTTAGTCAAGTGGAAAATATTGATAAGTGAGTTTGATAGCATCTATGTTACTCAGAAGGTGGTCAAAGGATAAGCATTGGTAGATCATCTTGCTGAAAATCCTGTGGGAGGAGAATATGAACCATTAAAACCATATTTTCCTGATGAAAAAGTAAATTAAAAGGATTAATCAAACTAAAATTTGGAGGGCCATAACTATTATTATTTTTCTAATGTGGCTTGCCCCAATTCATTTTAAGGAAACTAGTTGAAGGAAAGGCATTGAAGGGGTACTAATTACTGAAAAACGAGTCTACTTGGTAGTTGATCCTGTGTTAAATGACTAAGCTATTAAACGAGAATTGTTCCAACAAATATGCCCTCGCAAGGACAAAGGATGGATTTAGCAAAATTAAACAAATTCAAGTCCATGAAATACACAAGTCTTTTTATGAATGCCTTCTGAGACTTGGCCTGGGTGGAGCCCATTTTTAAATGGATGAGAAGATCCAAAAAACATGTGACAAATTGCCAAGTCTATCATGAGCTTCCTCAATTGGGCCAATGTTAGGCTTAGTTCTATGAATCCCCATATTCGCTCGACCAAATAAAACCAATCAGTTGAAAACTATAGGAAGACAAGGAATTAAACTAATGAAATTATTTATGAACTTCAACTAATTAAACAAACTCAACAATTTCTCTCACCTAGCAATCCAAGAGAATATCACCACCCCAACAAAAATCAAAATTCAATTAAGAAATGGTTTGAAAAATTCATTGGCGCATAACCAACATCCAGCATGCTTTTCATACAAATCTTTTCATACCAAACAATGAATGTGTTGACTAAATGCCATTTTGTTCAGTTTCATTATTTAACATGAACCACTACTAATTTCAAACCCATGCATGAAGTGATAACCTACCAACCGAACAGGACGAAATGAGACCCCAAAATTCAAGGCTTAATTGTTCCAAATGAGACAATCATCAGGACCATTCCTGCTTTTACTCTTGTGACCCAAACACAACAGTAGGCCTCATTACTTGAAAATCAACATAACACTACCCTGCAGCCCATAGACTAGTCCCTAATGCTATCCATATCTCACTAGCAATGAAAGTTATACAACAGAAAATGAAGATTGTAGCTTGAAACAGAGATAAGATTTAACTTTAGCGTTGCAGTTTCAATAATTAGAAGGGTGAACAAGTCAACTATACTACAAGAGATTTAAAAATTATACTCCCATCCAAAAAAACGAACTTCAGCTAACTTACAAACCCAAGCTTACTAAATTATGACACCGGGCTATCTTATAAATGAGATTAAAACCATAAATATAAATGAACAACCAAAATATGTAAAGAAGGCATAAACTACATAGCAATCACAAGATCATTGAAAGACAAAAACTGAATTTCAACATTTATCATTAGTCTTCCATGTTGAACATATATTTGCACTTCACATGCGATTCAAGATGCAAGAAGTACCTGGAAGTAAACGAAATAAGAAAAATGAAGAATTAGCAGTAATAGCAGCAGACAATCAGCAGTAGTTTTCAACCAGTTTCAAACCCAGAAAAATAAAATAACAGCCTCGGAAAACAGTTTTAATCCAAGCAAATGAACCAGAAGACCTTAACCCGACTTGATTTCAACTCATTTCAACAATCAGCTATCCAGAATTTGTTTCAGCACTAAGAAAACTTCAGAAATCACCAATAACTCAATGAAATAGTATTATTCTTTAGAGTTCTCAGAATGTTCTCTTAACTCTTCTCAGTATTTTAGAGTCTTAGAATCTATATATTTCAGAGTACCAGACTGTTCTCCTCCCTTTTTCAGTATTTCTAGAATCTCAGAATGTTCTCTTTTTTTAACTCTCTGTATTCTTCAGCCTTTTATACGCAACTAATTAGTGCAATCCCCATTACGAGTGTCCCTTCCCTATTTTAGTTATCCCACTGACTTAGTTTCTAAATTAATAAATTAGTGCCATTTCCATTACCAATCCCCTTTTCTATTTAATTATCTCCACTAGCCTAGTGCCTTTAATTAATTCAGTAATGCAATTTTTACCCGACCACTATTGAGAAGCTTCCTTAAGTTAGATAAACACTCGAATTAAACTTACACTAATTAATTCCTATCAACAAGAAATTAATTAAATTATCAGATTAATGTTAGTTAAATCGACTAAATGATTAATAAGATATGACTGATAATACCAATAAGTAAACAAATAACATATTAACAATCAACAAAACCCATGGACGGAAGCTATTTTAAACCTATGGATTGGTCGAGTTTCAATTGAAATCGACCAGAAAAAGAAAAAGAGATGAGGAAGGATGAACAACAGAATATTACTAATCGAGAATAAATAATAAACTCGGAAAACTTACCGGCCATGCTCGAATTTGGAATTGACACTCTGAATTAACCCAAAATAATACCAAACGTTTGTTCTTGGTGTAGAATAACGAGCATCATTATTTTGTGATGAAACAGGCTTGAATAAGCCGAGAAATCCAACAAAATGACCTTTCATGCATTGGTCAGGATTTAGGGTTCTAAGGCTCGAACTTAGATTTGATATTCGAAGAGTTATAGGTGGATTCGAAGAAACTGAGCGGGTATTTGGACTGAGGGGGGTTTGGAGGTTCCGGGGTGTAAATTTGGCGGTGAACGGAGCCGGTGCCGCCACCCTAGGGTGGTGAGGGTATGGTGGCGGCTGGTCTCTAGGGTGTGGGTGAGGGAGACGAGAGATGAGATGGGGAGTTCTGAGGGGGGCGGGGTCCGTTTGGGCAATTATATACTGAGGGTGGAATTGGATCCAGGCCGTTCGATCAAACGAGATCAACGGCTTGGATCATCTAACTAAATGGAACGACGACGTTTTAGACACCTTTGAGACCGGATTGGTCTATGAAAAACGGGTCGGGGTCGGATACGAGCGATGGGGAGCGTTCTGGACCATTGGATGAACGATCTTTAACGGCTCAGATGAATGGTCGGTAAACGACGTCATTTGGATGGTAAAGGGGTAGACCGGGTTGGGACGGTTTTGGGTGTATTTGATTTGGGCTGGGGATTTTGGCCGAAATCTATTTTCCCCTCTTCTATTTAATTATTTTCCCTTTTCTATTTATTTCCCAAACTATATTTTCAAAATTAAAACTAAAATCCTAAATTAAATTATAAAACCCAAATTAGCTTAAAAAATTAATTAACTCTAAATAAAAGTTCTCATAAATAATTAAATTCTAAATTAAAAGAAAATCACAAAATTTGACATAAAATACTAAGATATGTTATTTTTTGTGAATTTTTTCATTTTTGTAAAACACCTAATTATTAATTAATTCCAAAAAATGTAAAGTCAAATCCTAAGTGCATATGCTATATTTTTTGTATTTTTAATGCATTAATAAAATTAAACATGCACACAAACATATGCAAACAATCAGGAAAATCGCACAGTAATTCCTAGAATAACACATAATTAAAGAAAAGACCTAATTTTGGGAATTCTTTTGGAGTAATTCATGTGAGGAAAAATCGCGTGCTCACAGTTGCCCCTCTTTGCCCGAAAACATGAAGAGTTTTCGTGCAAAGATAAAGTGAGCGGATACGAACAATTTTTGCCCGTTTGAATACTCCGTGGGAAGCATTTTTTTTTTGAAAGATTTGACCGAACCACTGCTTCAAAGGTTTCCTACCTATCCTTGGCTATAAATGAATTAGGTTAATGTAGTTCAGGAAGTTTCGGTAGTTGGGACTACCATGCAGCTGTGATTTTACTGTTATTGTTGTTGCTGCTACTGCTTACTGACCTCCTTATTACACCATGACAAAAGTAAAGAAGCTAGACTAAACGATGATCTACGCTACAAAGATCTACTCTATACTTCTCAAGCTTGATCTTATGATTCTTGTTGTCTCATTGACTTGTATTTTCCAGCGGAAGTTCCTTTGCTGCTGACTTGAATTGTATTTTTGAGATGCTTTCTCTTTCCTCCAGGCAGGCACCTCATTGCTGAACCTTTAAACATTTTCCTTTGACCATTGTTGCCTATCCTCTGTTCTACAGGCGGGCTCCTGATTACGCAAACTTGAATTGCTTCTTCCCTTCGTTCTCCAGGCGGGCTCCTAACTACTTGAAATTTGAATTGTATTCCTTTGTTCTCCAGGTGGGCTCCTGATTGCTGAAACTCGAAATGTATTCCCTTGTTCTCCAGGTGGGCTCCTGATTGCTGAATTTGAAATGTATTCCCTTGTTCTCTAGGTGGGCTCCTAATTGCTGAACTTGAAATGTATTCCCTAGTTCTCCAGGTAGGCTCCTGATTTCAACAAAATAAACAAAACAAAGAAAATATTCTGCCCCAATTTTGTAGCTGGACACATATGTGGGTGTTAACACGAATCATATTACCAAATATCAATAAGAACTTGAAAGCTGAAACTTGAATTGTACTCCCTTGCTCTCCAGGTGGGCGCCTGATTGCTGAACTTGAAATGTATTCCCTTATTCTCCAGGTGGGCTCCTGATTGCTGAAACTTGAAATGTGTTCCCTTGTTCTCTAGGTGGGCTCCTGATTACTTGATCCTGAACTGCTTTTTGTCCTTAACATCCGTGTTGCTCTTCCCTGTTCTTCAGATGGGTATCTGACTTTCAACAAAATAGACAAAACAAAAGAAAATTTTCTGCCTCAGTTTGGTAATCGGGCGCATCTGTAAGTGTTAATTGAATACTTTTACCAAACATCTCTAACAATCTGCAAGCTACATCCCATTATCCAGGAGGGTCCTGAAAATCTCTAGCAAGTTTCCAAAGCTACATTATATTTTTTTAGAGGTATGATTTCGTCGAATCTTGTTATTTAAAACAGTTTTAAATCTACATCCCATTATCTAGGAGGATCCTGAAATTTTGAATTAAAGTTTATCTTACGAATGACAATTTCAACGCTAAACTGTACTCTCTTATAACAACACTTACTTATCTAATGGAATGCCTAAAGTTACATCCCATTATTCAGGTGGGTCCTGAAAACTCTTATGCGAACTTTGAAGCCAACTTTTATTCCTTTTGGTGCACATTTGTCCTATATTTACTACTTATGATTGTTTTGGATTTTAACCTAGGTCCCATTTTCCAGGAGGGTCCTGAAGTTTCGAATTGATTATTGTCTTAAAAATGAAAATTTCAAACCAACTTATAGTTTCACAAAGTAGAGCTTATGATAGATATTGTACACATGAATATTTCCAATTAAAGCTAAGTCACATTATCCAGGAAGGTCCTAAAAATTTATGATTAAATCGGGGAAAAATGTGGAAAAAGATGGTGTTTCTATTTGGGGAAAAGTTGAGGAAGCAGAAAATCATAGCCACCAGTCTGGGAAAGAAGAGAAGTCAGAATCTTTGTCCTCATGGGGAAAAAGTGGAAAAGATGGTGTTTTTTTTACAAAATAAAGCAGAAACGGGTTCTTTTTTGGTCCCTTTGTTGGCCAGCCCGAGATACCGGGGCTATGAAGGTCTCCCAAATTATGCTGAATTCTGAGGCCCTGGGGGTAATGTCCAAAATGTATCTCAAGCATGCAAAACTTTGAAGCTCCACTTGTCATCCTGCTACTCATGATTACTTTAGATCTTTAACTAAGTCCCATTTTCCAGGAGGGTCCTGAGAATTCTACGATCAAAACTGCATGGTAGTTGCTTTCCTTATAGGGTGCTTCCTGAAACACATGCCATCTTTGCCCCTGTTTCAGATCAAAGAAAATCTTGTCAGTTAAAAATGTGGTGGTTAGTTGTGGCATTCTTGTTGGGGATGGTTTTCTCTTTGACATGCTTTGCTTCAAACGACTGCCTTGAACTGGTCGAGAATTGTTTTGACCTCCCGACTGATCCTCAACCATAGGATCCCCCAACTATTGTTCTCCCCTTCTGACCTTTCTGCCTGAACCCGTACATATCCCACGGCATTACTGAACCATTCCACCGATATAACTTTTGCTTACACCATATGTCCCACTTTTCATCATACTATCTCTAGCATGTCCTAGCCGCATTTTGCTTTGTGCAATTTTGAATCTGGTAGTACACTTTGACATTCCTTCTTATTTGTTGAAGTAAGGCTAACCTTGGAAGAGCTTTAGAGGAGTAAAATTAACATCAATGAAATGCAACGACTTTGAGAATTAAGAATAAAGAAGAAAATCCAAATTTGGATAACTGTTGGAGATAGGAAAAGAAACTTATCTGAGTGGATTCACTAGCACGAATGATAATGGTGTGAATTTTGGATTAATCAGCCCAGTCTATTTAACCAATCTCCTTTCCAATTGTTTTACTTTGTGCTCCAAAATTTCCACAACCCAATTTTTAATTTCCGCCAACATACGGACCTTGTTCGGCTTGCAGTGCCCTGAAGGGTTTTCACCGACAAACCTCTCTCATTTTTTCATTCCTCAATTCATTGTCACCTCATGGTTCTCGTGAAGGTTTTCACCAATAAGACTCTCTCATTTTTACTTTCTCTCAGCTTTCGTCGCCTCATGGTGCCCACGAGGGTTTTCACCAACAAGACTCTCATTTTTTTTGATTTCTCTTGCTTAAACTGGAGTGTTGCCCCTGATATGAATTTTCTTTACTTGCTTGATTTGACATCTCTCGAACACTGATCAGGAGGTCTTTCTTTGGACAGCAATGTGGGCTCTTTGGATATGTTTGCAAAGAAAAGGGTATCAAAAAGGCTCAAAGCAACTTAAATGGGTCAAAATTACAACTTTTGGAATTTGATCTCTTACCACAATCACAACTTCTGCCCCAGTTTCTTGCTTGGGGATTTTTTGATATTTTATTTTACTATGACCGAGCCGTGAGGCTGCCTACGTATCCTTAACAGGAATCAGGTCAAACGTAGTTCACACTTGAATTTCCTTATTGTTATACTTTCTCTTTTCACTTTTTTTCTTTTCTCTTTTTCTTTTCTTTCTTTTCTCTCTTTTTCGTTATTGATTACAAAAATGGGGTATCAAAAGAAATAAATAAGGCTCAAAAAAGGGGAACAAAGGGTAGAGTGTTTAGATAGCGGAACAAATTGCCTTCGTCATTTTATTCTTCGAAACAATGCCAAGTACAAACAATCAACAATTATAACAAAGAAATCATACATAATATCTCTTGACTACAACAGAATTGATAGCCATGTCTATGCATTTTCCTTCGATATCTGTTAAACATAAAGAATCATTGGACAATACTCTAGTTACAATAAATGACCCTTGCCAATTCGGGGCAAACTTGCCTTTTGCTTCAGCCTGATGTGGAAGGATACGTTTCAGCACTTGCTGACCCACATCTAACTTTCGGGGACGCACCTTTTTGTTGTATGCTCTTGCCATTCTCTTTTGATATAACTGGCCATGACACACTGCTGCCAATCTTTTTTCATCAATCAAGTTCAACTGCTCCAAACGGGTTTTGACCCACTCATCATCATCAATCTCAGCCTCAGCAACAATTCGAAGGGACGAGATTTCAACTTCTGCAGGTATTACTGCTTCAGTGACATATACCAACAAATAAGGAGTTGCACCTGCTGAAGTACGGACAGTAGTGCGATAACCCAGCAACGCAAATGGTATTTTTCATGCCATTGCCTATAACATTCTACCATTTTCCGAAGTATCTTCGTTATATTTTTGTTGGCTGCCTCAACTACTCTATTCGCCTTGGGACGATATGGGGTAGAATTGCGATGTGTAATCTTATACTGTTGACATACCTCTTTCATCAAATTACTATTAAGATTAGCACAATTATCCGTGATGATCACCTTTGGGATTCTGAATCGATAGATGATATTTGAGTGAACAAAATCGACCACTACTTTCTTGGTCACCAATTTGAATGTTTTGGCCTCAACCCACTTGGTGAAATAATCAATGGCTACCAGAATGAATCTATGCCCATTGGATGTTGCTGGCTCAATTGGTCCAATGACATCCATACCCCAAGCAACGAAGGGCCATGGTGCGGACATTGTGTGCAACTCGGATGGCGGAGAATGAATAAATCTCCATGTACTTGGCACTGATGAGATTTGCGCACAAAACTGATACAATCTCGCTCCATGGTGAGCCAATAATAACCTGCTCGGAGAATTTTCTTATCCAGCACATATCCGCTCATATGTGGTCCGCAGACACCTGAATGTACTTCGGATAGGATAGCCGTATCTTGTCTAGCATCTATACATCTTAACAATCCAAGGTCTGGAGTTCTTTTATACAAAACTCCTCCACTTAAGAAAAACCCACTTGCCAATCACTGAATTGTTCTCTTTTGATCCCCCGTGGCTTGCACTGGATATATCCCCATTTTTATGTACTCCTTGATATCGTGGAACCATGGCTCATCATCAAGTTCTTCTTCTATCATATTAAAGTAAGAGTTCTAGTCCCGGACTTGAATATGCAGAGGATCGACATAAGCTTTGTCTGGATGGTGTAACATTGATGCCAGGGTAGCCAAAGCATCGGCAACCTCATTATGGACCCTCGAAATATGCCTGAACTCCACTGATCTAAACCATTAATAAAGATCATGCAAACATTATCAGTACGGTATAAGCTTCATGTTTCGTGTTTCCCATTCTCCTTGAATTTGATGTACCATAAGATCCTAGACTCCCAAGACCAAGACTTCCTGGACTTCCATGTTTGCAGCTAGCATTAAATCCAATATGCATGCCTCGTACTCAGCCATATTGTTGGTACAATAGAACCGAAGCTGATCCGTAACAGGATAGTGATGCCCTGTTTCTGAAATGAGCACAACCTTTATTCCAACTCCTTTCATGTTGGCAGCCCCATCAAAGAAACGTTTCCAGCCAGGTTTTTCAATTTTCTCCAGTTCATCGATATGCACCACCTCCTCATCGGGAAAATAAGTTTTCAATGGCTCGTACTCATCATCGACCGGGTTCTCGGCCAAATGATCGGCCAATGCTTGGGCTTTCATCGCAGTCCGAGTCACATAGATGATGTCAAACTCTGTGAGAAAAATCTGCCACTTCGCAAGTCTTCCTGTCGGCATAGGCTTTTGAAATATATACTTCAAAGGATCCAAGCGCGAAATGACGTAAGTAGTGTAGGATGACAAATAATGTTTCAATTTCTGAGCCACCCAAGTTAGGGCGCAACATGTCCTTTCCAGATGAGTGTACTTAACCTTATAATCCGTGAATTTCTTGCTAAGGTAGTAGATGGCCTATTCCTTTCTGTCGGTGATGTCATGCTGCCCCAGTACACAGCCAAATGAATTTTCCAAGACTGTAAAGTAAAGAATCAGAGGTCTCCTTGGTTCTGGCGGAACCAACACAGGTGGGTTTGACAAGTACCCTTTAATTTTATCAAATGCTTCTTGACACTTATCAGTCCACTTGACCGTAGCATCCTTCTTCAGCAACTTGAAAATAGGCTCACAAGTTGTCGTGAGCTGAGCAATAAACCTGCTGATGTAGTTCAACCTGTCTTAACAGACTCATCACTTTAGTCTTGTTCCTCGGGGGTGGCAATTCTTGGATGGCTTTGATCTTTGATGGGTCCAACTCGATGCCTCGCTGGCTGACTATGAATCCCAACAGCTTTCTGGATGGAACACCAAATGCACATTTGGCAGGGTTTAGCTTGAGGTTGTGCCTGCGAAGCCTCTGGAAGAATTTCCTCAAATCCCCAACATGGTCGGCCTGATGCTTTGATTTTATGATCACATCATCCACGTATACCTCAATCTCCTTGTGTATCATATCATGAAACACAGTAGTCATCGCTCTTATGTAAGTTGCCCCGGCATTCTTTAAACCAAATGGCATTACCTGGTAGCAATAAGTTCCCCGTGGCATGATGAATGTCGTCTTTTCTGCATCTTCTTCATCCATTAGAATCTGATGATACCCGGCATAACAATCCACAAAATATCCAATCTCACGCTTGGAACAATTATCGATCAAAATGTGGATATTGGGTAGTGGGAAGCTATCCTTCGGACTTGCTTTATTGAGATTGCGGTAATCGATGCATACTCTGATCTTGCCATCCTTCTTCGGTACAGTCACGACATTAGCCAACCAAACAGGATATCGAGTGACCCGAATGACCTTTGCATCCAACTGCTTGGTGATTTCTTCCTTAATCTTCACACTCATATCAGTTTTGAATTTCCTAAATTTTTGCTTGACGGGAGGAAACGTTGGATCAGTGGGCAATTTGTGGACTACTAAATCAGTGCTTAAACCCGGTATGTCGTCATATGACCATGCAAAAACATCTTTGTATTTGATGAGTGCTTTGATTAACTCTTCCCGGATCTTTGGCTCGAGATGGACACATATTTTAGTCTCTCTGATATTATCTGTGTCCCTTAAATTGACGGCTTCTGTATCATTCAAGTTGGGTTTGGGTTTTTCTTCGAAGTGAATTAACTCCTTACTAGTCTCTTTGAAGGCTTCATCCTCATCGTATTCTGATTTGTAGTCAGAATCTACTTCTTGAACTATTATTTCAAAATTAGATTGATGTTTAAGACTGGTCTGAGGATTCCTTATGCATGCCACGTCATTAGAACCAGCGTAAAAAGAACTGTACAGAAAAGAAAAGAAAAACAAAAAGGAAAACCATCAGGAATGATGAAGAAAGAGAAATTGCATTTCATTGAATGATAAAAGATAACAAGGTTTGCACACTCAAACAGACTGAAAGATAACAATCTGGATTACAGCCCTGGAATAACCCAGACAAACTGAAGGAAAATCAAAATAAACTACCAAGACTCCTTTCAAATGGGGAGAGGAGTGACTTTCCAATTATTAAGCTTTATTTCAAGCCCAACGAATTGAATTTCTGCGTTGCTGGGGCCTTCACCACTTTCCACCATGTTCACACCATCAAACAACTTCTCAAATCTTTCAACTAACTCTTTATCCAGCTCAATCATAGGACTAGGAATTGTTGTTACTGGGTGACTTCTGGTACCTGACTTGACAAATGATTTGGAAAGACGTGGGACTGGCTTTGGAAGGACCCATGCCTTATGTTTTAGCTTTCTGTCCCTTTTTATGTCTGCGGTAGTGGGCTTGAATCCCAGACCAAATGTTCCCAAGTTTTCAGGAAGGGACACCGACTGTATGATGCCTTGTAAAGATGAGCCCAAACCTTTGCCGAGTACAAAACCATTCTTCAACATCTCATAGGCCACCATGACCGATGCGGCGGTTATCTTCAAATTTGGAATGTATTTCCCCTCTGGGATATTTTCAACTGATACTGCGTCCCAGACCTGATATACCCATAGCCCTTTTCCATCTTCAACTTCGATGAAAGATATGATGGAATCACTTTGGTCACACATATTATCCTCACCGTGCACAACAACTTCCTGTCTATCCCATTCAAATTTAACCATCTGATGCAAAGTAGACGGCACTGCCTTGGCGGCATGAATCCAGGGTTGCCCCAGTAAAAGATTGTAAGAAACTGCCATGTCTAATACTTGGAATTCCATAGTGAACTCAACGGGCCCTATTGTCAGTTCCAGTAATATATCGCCTACTAAATCTTTGCCCCTGTCGTCGAACCCCCGAACACAAATGCTATTCTTGTGAATTATATAATTGTCCACTTTCATCTTGCTCAGAGTGGAGAGAGGGCAAATGTTCACACTGGAACCATTGTCAAACAATACCCGGGTAACCACAGAGTTCTCATACTTCACTATAAGGTAAAGGGCTCTGTTATGCTCAATACCCTCTACAGGAAATTCATCATCGGAAAAAGTAACTCTGTTTACTTCGAAGATTTTGTTGGCTATTTTTTCCAAGTGAATCATGGATATCTTATTAGGAACGTGTGCTTCATTAAAGATTTTCATTAAATCTTGATGGTGCTCATCCTAATGGATTAATAATGACAACAGGGAAATTTGAGCAGGCGTCTTTCTTAATTGTTCCATGATAGAGTAGTCCTGTATCTTCATCTTCCTCAAGAATTCATCTGCTTCTTCTTCAGTTACGACTTTCTTTACCAGTACTGGATTAACTTTAGCTCATCTTAACTCCTCGGGAGTAAAACACCTTCCCGAGCGAGTCAAATCTTGTGCTTCACAGACTTCTTCTTTGACTTCCTTTCGTTTGTACGTCACTGTTATCCGTTCGTAATTCCAAGGAACGACCTCGCTGTTGGTTATTGGAAACTAGGTTACCAGCTTGATAATTACCCGATCTGCGTGGGGACCTTCCATGATTATGACAGGTTTGTTGGCAGCTCATGGTACAATCACCTTCATCCCTTCCTGTTTCATTGCAACCTTGCTTGAAGATCCCTTCTCAATTGCTACAGATGGCCCAACACTCTTTTTGCTCAATTTGAGCACCGACTCCTCACCTACTGATTGTTCAAATATCTTGACTCTACTGGACCGAATCATCATGACAGTCTGTGATGGCTTCTTGGGTTCCCCCTCCTCATGCACTATTTCAATCATATTTGCCTCCTGATGGGCTGGCATCGGATTCCTGTTGATATTGGGTGCCTCGGGAGCTTGAACTTCAATTCTATTGGTATCAATGAGCTCCTATATCGCACTTTTCAAGTGCCAGCACTTCTCTGTATCATGACCTGGAGTACCAAAACAATACTCACAGCGGACAGTATAGTCAAGATTCTTTGGAGGAGGATTTGGCAGTTTGGACTGTATCGGCCTCAGCATATCCAGCTGTCTTAGCCTGTGGAATAGACTAGTGTATGACTCTCCCAACAGAGTAAAAGTTTTCTTTTTCTGCAACCTTTCACCCTTAAATGCTTGACTAGGCTGGAAACTTGGTTCTCGTGGATGTGGATAAGTATTTTGTGGAGCGGGAGCATGCCATTACGTGTGGGTAGGAGGTTGGTTGTATGTTTGTGCATGGTGGACGGAAAAATGTGGTTCTGGTAGGGGGATAATAGTGTTGGGGTGGATTGTGATGGTAAGTTTGTTGGTGGGGTCGAGGTTGATTGTAGTAGTAAGGTGAGCCTCTGGATCCGGACCAAGTTCTTGTATCAATCATTGCCGCGTCCTCTATTTTCTTTTTCCCAACCCCTCCTATGCCGCCCTTAATAGCCTGATTAGTTGCTTTGATTACCGAATAGCTCATAATTTTTTTTGACTTGAGGCCTTCTTCTACCATGCCTCCCATCTTCACCACTTCGTTGAATAACTTCCCCACAGCTGAGACCAGATGGCCATAGTAGGTAGGTTCTAAAGCCTGTATGAAGTAATCCACGATCTCACTTTCCTTCATTGAGGGGTCTACTCTTGTTGCTTGCTCTCTCCATCGGAAACCATATTCCCTGAAACTTTCGCTGTGCTTTTTCTCTAGTTTAGTCAAGGACAGTCGATCTGGAATGATCTCAAGATTATACTGGAAGTGACAAGCAAATGCTTGTGCCAGCTCATCCCATGTGTACCATCTTCCATGGTCTTGGCGGGTATACCATTCCAATGCTGATCCACTCAAACTCTGACTGATGTAAGCCATTAACAATTTATCCTTTCCTCCCGCTCCCCTCATATTGCTACAAAAACCCCTCAAGTGGGCTACTGGATCACCGTGCCCGTTGTATAGATCAAACTTGGGCATCTTCGAAGACAGGAGTTACTGGTGGAGGAGGGTATGGAATTTGTTTAGGGGGTAGAGACTGTGGCATATGAAAAGTGGTGCCTCGGTAGTGTTGGTAAATGGGAAATCTCGGGGACAGATCAGTGACAGGATAATCTTGAGATTGAGCCGGGGATGGGGTGAAGGTAGGGTTAGCCGGGTAAGCTGATGGTGGCTGTCCTTTAGCCCAGGCCTGATACATTTCGGCCATTTGTTGTTTCAATTTGTACATCTCTTCTTTCATGGCATTGACATCCAAATCTTCTTCTTCTCTCGAAGGATCGATGACACTAGTGTCTACATCTGGGATAGACATAATTATTTCGCCTTTGGACCTGGTTTGGTAAGGGCGAGTTTCCAGTTTACTAGGTGAACTAACTGCTTTAATTCTGGAAACAACAATAAAACTTGTTAGTGATTAGAGCTTAACAAATAGGCAACCACACATAGGAATGCAATGACCCTAAGTAATTAGTCCTTTCTATCATGCATTTGTTCAGTTGCGTGTGTCATCCCGACTTTTCGTATTTATGACCTTTCCCTTTTATTGTTACTCATGCCTATCCTTATTCCCTTTTTTTCTTTTTCCATTTTATTCTTTTCTTTTGGTTGTGGTCGAATCCTATGGAGATTGCCTACGTATCATGACCCGCATGAATCAGATCGAGCGTAGTTTTGGGAGAAAAAAATGAATAACAAAACATTTTCAATTCTTCTCATAAAAAGGAATTTTTTTGCATTACAACGATTCAAAGCTAAATAAAGGAAAACAACAGACTCCGACAGAAAAAGAAAGGTACAGACTCAAGTAAAATCAAGAATACATTAATGCTCCTGGTGCCCGCGGGACATCATTCGGTCTTGCCGCGGTCCTAAATGCGAGATCCCCTTGCAGTCGCTCCAAATCACTCATAACTTGGCAGACGAAAGTCATTACTGCAGCAAAAAGGTGGTACGAGTCATGTCCTCACACGCTTGGCACTTCATGATAATGTAGTCAGCGATGTTTCTGATCCTTTCTCTAGTTCTGCCTTTTTCCTAAAGCAACCGCCCTATCTGATAATTCCGGGCTCCTAACATTTGAGAGTCATGAAGGTGTTGATTTTGCAATTGCTGCATTCCTTTCTCCATTTGAGCCATCAGATCATAATAGTGTTCCCTATCAACTTTGAAATCTTTAGCCTGCTTGGCTGCCTCATTATCGAGAGTGGCTATCTTTTTTCTTAGGATAGGGATGGTCCCTTCATAGTTCCTCTTCATTTGTTGCATAAACCGTGCCCGCTCTTCTGCCTTCTTTGTCCATTTTGCCCGGATTTTCTCTAGACTAGCTTCATATTTTTCCAGGTCTTCTTGATACTTGAGGGCTTTCTTTTTTAGACCGCTTATGAGCCTTTTATCAGCCCGGCATCTTTATGGGTTTCTGGCAGCTATTTTCATCTTCTGGATCTGAGCTTTGAGGGCCTCATTTTCCTGAGCTAGTTTTCTCTTTTCTCCCTTGTTTGCAGCGGCTTGAACACCATTTTCAAACTAAATCTCCTTGACTCGCCTTTCTAACTAGCTTATTTTGCCCCTGTACTTGTTTTCTTTGGTCAACTAGTCCCATTGCACCTGTGCCCCATCGGTGAATTGTTGGACATGGGGTCTCTTTGCGGGCCTCTCGGGGATCTGGAATCTTTTGCCGAACCAGAAAATGTACTGGGGGTCCACTTCACCTCTAGGTAAATCTCGCACCATGGTCTTAGGTTCAAGAAACCTACATTCATTCCATATCTGGCAAATTTTCCCTTCTAGAAATGCGGTTTTTGGGCCCAGTTCAATGGCATATTTACTCAAATCTTCATCATTGGGAACAGTTTGAAATCTTCCTAATTGGCACAAAACCCTGAAGAGAGCATAAGGTTGGATGCTTCGGATGCCCATTAAGAGGATATAACATACTTCAGCTAACGTGTACACTGCTTCGGTGACAGGAAGCCATCCATATGCCCACTCAATTTTATCAGCAGTCAAGGAATTCAGTACCTACCACTCGGCTTCCGAATTCTTCAATGTAGCTCAAACCGGTCAAACCGTAATTCATGTACCCAACCCGGTGGCAGAGATGTTCTTGCATCCATTATTGTAGCAACAGATTGCAGCATTGGAAGAACCCCGCATTGCAGCTGAACAGATGTTCTCTATATTACCATCTTTTTGCGGACAAACCACAACACCCAAGAAGGCTACCATGAAAGCTAAACCCCGCCTTGTCTCCCATTTGTCTTTATTTCCAGCATGGATTAGACCAGTGTTCGGCTCTTAAAAACCTCGGGGGTTACCATATCGATGATACAAGAACTGGAGCGTGCAATACCCTTTAGATAAATTTTCGTCCTAAATATCCCGACTAATGCTCATCAAATCCAGAAATCTATAGAGGGATACCAGTCTTGGTGCCAATGGATATCGACTTCTAAGGTTTCCGTTAAGGCCTGCATAACCCGCAACTTCCTCCAATGTAGGTGTAAGCTCAAAGTTATAAAAGAGGAACACATTGCGAGTCGGGTCCCAAAGAGGTATTAAAGCTTCAATTATGTCCAACCTTGGCTTGACATTCAATAGTACGACGAGGCCTCCCAGAACTTTTACCACTGTTTCTCTACTGCCTTTGCCTAGATCATTCCACCACATTTGGAGCTTTAAGGGGATCTCATTAAGGACTGTGAAGGGTTCAATTTTGTTTGTGCTCATCCTGTACATTAATTAAGGTGATTATTCTGACCCAAAAAGAAAAAGTAACCCCATTTTTAAAAAAAATTCAAACTTGTCTTCGCAAATACGACATTTAAGCACTTTGGGGAAGAAGATTTTAAGGTTGTGCCTGCTAACCGTTTAAAAATGACCCAGAGAGGCTGTTCTTGCAAAAATAGCCTTCTAGTGCCCTTTTGGGGACATTAGACTTATTTTAAACAAGAATGACATCACCCGACTTATTTGTGACACAAATTAAAATTTTATTATTTTTGGGATATTCTTGCAAAAAAGGGAAAGTTGGACCCGATGAGGGTTGCCTACGTATTCCACATCCGGTGAGAATCAAACTGGCGTAGTTCGGGCAAATAAAACTATTTTTGAAAACAAAACTCTTTTTTTTTCATTTCATTTTTCTCAAAAAAAAAATTTGGCGGAGTTTCAGTACTATTTGGAAATTGTTTTTTTCAAAACAGGTGATTAACTCACTCAACCCTTATACCGCTATTTTCTTTTCCAATTTTTCTCTCATCATTCAAAAGTCGGTCAGCATGCAATCCCAAAGAAAATAAATGAACAAGTAGCACGTAAGATATGCATTAGTATGGTCTTTGATTATGGGTACACCTGTCCTAGACGGACCCAACCCCTGTGTTGAGTCCCCTAAGTCAAATGCACATGAAGCAATCAAACGTTCCTACTAGGGATCCGACATGAGGCTGAGTTATTCTAGGTTTAAAACCTGGGTTTATTGTTTTATACCCGGCTTACCCTAGCGGACAACTCGAGCCGAGGGGGGGAGGCAGCGTACTGGGAATACAGAAGCTTCACTGATTTTGCAACTTGTCCGAGCCTCATCCTAAAATTGGGATATGACTCTAACAGAAAAGAAGTCACACAAAGTGCACACTTCCCAGATGATTTAGAAGACTCAAAGAGAAGAGGGTTTCGTAACAGTTTTATATACAATTCAAGCAATATCAAAGCGGTAAAAAGCAGCATTTAGCACATTAGGTTCAAATACGTAAAAATCAGATAATAAATAAAAGCCAACTATAACAGTTATTCCAAGCTCGAATTCTGAACCCTGAACCAGAGATTCTGGGTTCTTGTCCCCAGCAGAGTCGCCAGAGCTGTCACACCTCCTTTTTCTACCTACACCTCCAAGGGTGCATAAGGGTTTTTTTCCAATTAAAGGACAATCAAAATGGGATTTATTGTTAAAATAATTCAGAGTTGCCACTTGGTAGATTTATGGTGTCTCAAGTCACCGGTTAAATCCCGAATCGAGGAAAAGATTGACTCTGTTTAACTGTCCGCGAACCAGAAATCTGAGTAAGCAATTCTGTTAACTCGAGAGAAGGTGTTAGGTATTCCCGGGTTCCGTGGTTCCAGACATTGATTGATAATAAGGTCATACAGGCGAAGGAAGCTACACCCAACGTCTGCAACAATCCTCTTCCAAATCATAAGGGCGAAGGGATCAATGTGATAGAAACTGATGAGGAGTGGGATCTAGTGGGATCAATTGGGCTTATCAAAGAGGGTGACGATCCTAAGAAGCTGGCAGTCACGCTCAATTCCATTGTGGTCTAGGTACAGCCGCCGATTGAGGTTGAGGTAACCGCAACAGTTCCATTTGAGATAGAAGTAACACCACCTGTAGCCACACCTATTCCATTTGAGGTAGACGTGACCACACCTTTTACGGTGAAAATAGCAACCACACCTCCTTTCAAGTCCAATATCGTGCCTTAGGATTACGTTGAAGAAGCTAGGTGAAAGGGAAAAGCAAAGTTAGAAGAATCTGGTGTCGCACAAGGGATGACCAGAACTGGAGGGATCTATACACCCAAAAATTTGGGAGGATCAAGCAAGGAGGCTGCTACCAAATGACCTGTCATTGAAACTAGACCAGACAATCTTTGGAGGAAAGTACAGGCAAGAGAATACTCTGTCGTTGATCATTTAAACAAGACTCCCGCCCAGATATCCATCTTGTCACTATTGCAAAATTCGGAGGCGCATAGGAGTGCTCTGATGAAGGTGTTGAATGAAGATTATGTGCCCAACAATATCACCAGTGGAGAGATGGCCAAGATGGTAGGGAAAGTACTGGAGAATCACAAGATCGCCTTCCATGAGGATGAACTACCACCTGAAGGATTAAGTCACAACAGGGCATTGCATATCACAGTACAGTTTGAGGACAAATCCATCGATAGGGTCTTAATAGACGGGGGTTCAAGCCTTAATATTTGTCCATTGACTACTCTGAAAAGGTTGGGAAAATATTTCTATGAGATACTGGCAGGAAGTATGAACGTGAAAGCATTTGATGGGTCTCAAAGGGCCGTAATTGGGGAGATTAACCTTTGTCTGCAGATGGGACCAACTTGGTTCGATGTTGAGTTCCAAGTACTAGAAATATCAACTACATACAATCTTCTATTGGGACGACCTTGGATATATGTCGCTGGGACTGTGGCTTCCACGTTACACCAGACTGTGAAGTTCGAATGGAACTATTAGGAGGTAATCATTCACGGAGATGGAAGTAACCCTATTTACTCCAGTCAAACTATCCCGGTTATAGAGAATAGAAGAAAGCTAGGTGGAGAAACTTATCACCACATTGAACATGTCAACACAATTGAGAAGGACAAGTGGTAGAGTAACAAAATAGAAAGCATACTGCCATGGTTTGGGCATGAACTTGGCAAAGGGCTTGGGAAGAAACTCCAGGGCATTACCAAACCGATACAGTTGAAACGTCATGGCACAACTTTCGGGCTGGGATATCCATACACCTGGAAGGAATATAATGATTGGTCACCACTATGGCATGGTCCTTATTACCCTCTCGAGCAGCCAGTGCCACATCTGAGTCAGACTTTTCACCAGGCCGATACAATATGGGGATCCACAGAGGAAGAAGCTTTGGCTGGGTTGATATTTGTTCTTAGAAGACGAGAATATTGATTGCAATGTGATAGTTGAGGAGGAGGAGGAAGAAGGCCTCACCATTAAGACTGTGAAGAAGGTAGCTGTTCTTAAAAATTAGACTGCTACACCATCCCTGGCCCGCCGAGTTCCTGAGTAGCTTGGCAATTAGTCTAACTTGTTTTAATAGCCATGCTAGGCATTTAAGACTTTTTAGTAATTTTGTTTTAAAGACGCATTTTGTTTTGAAATAATTGCTCGAATTATAGGGTCGTACCTGTTCTGGATATTTTTAAATTTAATTAATGCATTGCTATTTATTATTCGTTATTCTCTTTCACATTTTTCTTCTACAACGTTATTATTACTTTTCCTGATGAACCGATGACTGTGACATGTAATGAGACAATGCAATATAAGGATAGTGACTCAGAAGAAGAGGATGAAACACTTGAGAAGTTGTCAAAGAAGTTGAGAGCTTTGAGAACAAACCTAAGTCCAATTTGGACGAGACCGAAGCAGTCAATTTGGGAGATTCCGAAACCATCAAAGAGACTCACATAAGCATTCACTTATCACCGAAAAATAAGGAAGAATACACTCGTTTCCTGAAAGAATATGATGATATTTTTGCATGGTCATATGATGACATGACCGGTATGTGCACATCCATAATGGCTCATAAGTTGCCTACCAATCTAATGTGTCCGCCGGTGAAGCAGAAACTCACAAAGTTCAAGCCAGACATGAGCCTAAAAATCAAGGAAGAAGTCACTAAGCAGATCAAAGCCAAAGTCCTCAGGGTAGTTGAGTACCCAACTTGGTTAGCCAACATCGTACTAGTTCCGAAGAAAGATGGGAAAGTCAGGGTATGCGTGAACTATCGGGACTTAAATAGAGCGAGTCCCAAGGAAAATTTCTAACTGCCAAATATACACATTCTGATCGACAATTGCGCCAAGCATGAACTCCAATCCTATGTGTCTTGCTTTGCAGGTTATCGTCACATTTGGATGGACGCAGAAGACACAGAGAAAATAGCTTTCATTACACTATGGGGAGTGTACTACTACAAGATGATGTCATTTGGTCTAAAGAATGCTGGGGCTACTTACATGAGAGTCATGACAACCATCTTCCATGATATGATATTTGTTGACGACATCATCATCAAATCTAAGAGGGTCGCAGATCACATAGCAGACTTGAGAAAGTTCTTTGACAGGCTAAGGAGGTACAATCTAAAATTGAACCCAGCAAAATGTGCATCTGAGGTTCCTACAGGAAAGCTGTTGGGATTTATTGTCAGCCGCCGAGGAATCGAGTTGGACCCGTCCAAAGTTAAGGCTATCCAAGAGTTACAATCACCAAAGAGAAAAAAAGGATGCGATGAGCTTCCTAGGGAGCCTCAACTACATCAGCCGCTTCATAGCACAGTCCACAATAATATGTGAACCCATCTTCAAAATGTTGAGGAAGGATGCTGAAACTAGTTGGATCGAAGACTGTCAGAAGGCCTTTGACAAAATCAAGGAATACCGAACTACTCCGCTAGTCCTAGTCCCGCTAGAACCTTGGAGACCTTTGCTACTCTATCTATCCGTGTTAGACGGATCTTTCAGATGTGTTTTGGGACAACATGACAAAACAGGAAGAAAGGAGCAAGTCATATACTACTTGAGTAAGAAGTTCACACCTTATGAAGCACGATTCTCTTTGCTAGAACGCACTTGCTGTGCTTTGACCCAGACAACTCAGAAATTGAGGCATTACTTCTATGCCTATACCACGTACCTCATATACAGGATGGACCCTGTAAAGTACATCTATCAGAAGCCCATGCCAACCGGGAAGTTAGTCAAGTGGCAGATATTGTTAAGTGAGTTCGATATCATCTATGTTACTCAAAAGGCAGTCAAAGGATAAGCATTGGTAGACCATCTTGCTGAAAATCCTGTGGGAGGAGAATATGAACCATTAAAACCATATTTTCCCGATGAAAAATTATCATTCGTTGGAGAGGACATTGCTGAAGCCTACGACGGTTGGAGAATGTTCTTTGATGGGGCTGCAAACTTCAAAGGAGTGGGCATTGGAGTAGTTTTGGTATCAGAAACAGGTCAACATTACCCGATATCCACAAAGCTTAGGTTTCCATGCACAAACAATATGACAGAATATGAGGCTTGCATCATGGGGCTCAATTTGGCCATAGATATGAATATACAAGAGTTACTGGTAATTGGTGATTCGGATCTTTTGGTACATCAGGTTCAAGGAGAATGGGATACGAAAAACACCAAGATACTACCATATTTGTATCATGTGTAAGAATTGATGAAGAGATTCACAAAGATAGAATTCAAACATGTGCCCAGAATTCAAAATGAATTTGTAGATTCACTAGCCACCTTGTCATCAATGATACGACATCCAGATAAGAATTTCATCGATCCCATCCCGGTGAAGGTCCATAATCAACCAACTTACTATGCATATGTTGAAGAAGAAACAGATTGAAAACCTTGGTTCCACGACATCAAAGAATATTTGGCGAAATGACAATATACAGAACAGGCAAACCATACTCAAAAACACACTTTGCGGAGGCTGTCTATTCACTTCTTCCAAAGAAGAAGGACCTTGTATAGAAGAACTTTTGATCTGGGGTTGTTAAGGTATGTTAACGGAAAGGAAGCTACCAGATTGCTTGAGGAGATACATGCCAGAACTTGTGGACCGCATATTAATGGATTTGTTCTAGCCGAAAAGATACTCAGAGATGGATATTTTTGGATGACCATGGAAATGGATTGCATCAGGTACATCCAGAAATGCCACCAATGCCATATGCAGACATGATAAAGGTACCACCAAATGAGCTCAACGCAACAAGTGCACCTTGGCCTTTTGTTGCTTGGGGAATGGATGGCATCGGTCCAATCGAGCCCACCGCTTCTACCGAGCACCGGTTCATTTTAGTGGCTATCAACTATTTCAATAAATGGGTAGAGGCTGCATCTTACAAAGTTATAACCAACAAAGTCGTCCAAGATTTTGTCAAGGATTGTATTGTTTACCAATTTGGGGTTCCCGAGTCCATTATCACTGATAATGCCACCAATCTCAATAGTGACCTGATGAAATCCATGTGTGAATCCTTTAAAAGCAAAGCAACCAGACAAAGGCACGAACCAACCTCCCCCACAAAACTCTCAAATTTTCTTTGGATACAGGCACAGTGAACATAATAGGAGTATTCGCAAATATACACATATCAAAATCACTATCAATCAGGGCACCAGACGCAAATATATCTCCATCTAAGAAATATTCTACTCCTATTTGCTACTTGTTCACTTAATAAGGCTAAACATTGCCTTCTCTTTGCATGAGACTAAGCCTTGTCTCAAATTTTGCATAAGGCTAAGCATTGCCTTCTCTTGGCATGAGACTGGCCATGTCTCAAACCTTGAATGAGACTAAGCCCTGCCTCCATATTTGCATAAGGCTAAGCATTGCCTTCTCTTTGCAAGAGACTAAGCCCTGTCTCAAATCTTGCATCAGGCTAAGCCCTGCCTCCACATTTGCATAAGGTTAAGCATTGCCTTCTCTTTGTATGAGACTAAGCCCTGTCTCAAATCTTGCTTGAGGCTAAACCCTGTCACACCTTCTTTTTCTACCTACACCTGGAAGGGTGCATAAGGGAGTTTTTCCAATTAAAGGACAATCAAAACGGGATTTATTATTAAATGAATTTAGATTCGCCACTTGGGAGATTTATGGTGTCCCAAGTCACCGGTTCAATCCCAAATAGACGAAAAGATTGACTCTGTTTAACTGTCCGCGAACCAGAAATCCGTGTAAGGAATTATGTTAACTAGGGAGAAGGTGTTAGGCATTCCCGGGTTCCGTGGTTCTAGCACGGTCGCTCAACTGTCATATTTGGCTTAATTATCTGATTTTAGAACATTTCGAACCTATGTGCAAATTTTAACTTTTAACTGCATTTTTTTAAAGAAGATTTAACATCGTCTAAAATATGTCTTTGGATCGCACAACATGAAATGCACCCACAATCCAAAACACATTTTATTCAACGTTATTAAGATTTGGATTTGGGTCACATAAAATTCACACCCGAGTTTAAGGTAGTCAATTATTAAAATAACGCGCCTAAAATGACTACGCGTTTGCAATTTGCGAGGGCCATGGAATTTTATCTAAATGGCACGTCTCGAATTCTAAGGATCAATACAAGATTAATTAAATGAGGGCCATGCAATTATCATTTTTGTTTGGCATAGCACACCTCAATTCCATATTAAAAGGATTAATCAAACTAAAATTTGGAGGGCCATAACTATTATTATTTTTCTAATGTGGCTTGCCCCAATTCATTTTAAGGAAACTAGTTGAAGGAAAGGCATTGAAGGGGTACTAATTACTGAAAATGGAGTCTACTTGGTAGCTGATCCTGCATCAAATGACTAAGCTATTAAACGAGAATTGTTCCAATAAAGATGCCCTCGCAAGTACGAAGGATGAATTTAGCAAAATTAAACAAATTCAAGTCCATGAAATACACAAGTCTTTTTATGAATGCGTTCTGAGACTTGGCCTGGGAGGAGCCTATTTATAAATGGACGAGAAGATCCAAAAAACATGTGACAAACTGCCAAGTCTGTCATGAGCTTCCTCAATTGGGCCAACGTTGGGCTCAGTTCTATGAATCCCCACATTCGCTAGAGAAAATAAAACCAATCAGTTGAAAACTATAGGAAGACAAGGAATTAAACTAATACAATTATTTATGAACTTCAACTAATTAAACAAACTCAACAATTTCTGTCACCTAGCAATCCAAGAGAACATCACCACCCCAAGAAAAAATCAAAATTCATTTAAGAAATGGTTTGAAAAATTCATTGGCGCATAACCAAGATCCAGCATGATTTTCATACAAATCTTTTCATAGCAAGCAATGAATGTGTTGACTAAATGCCATTTGTTCAGTTTCATTATTTAACATGAACCACTACTAATTTCAAACCCATGCATGAAGTGATAACCTACCAACCGAACATGACCAAATGAAACCCCAAAATTCAAGGCTTAATAGTTCCAAATGAGACAAGCATCAGGACCATTCCTGCTTTTACTCTTGTGACCTAACCACAGCAGCATGCCTCATTGCTTGAAAATTAACACAACACTACCCTACAACCCATAGACTGGTCCCTAGTGCTATCCATATCTCAATAGCAATGAAAGTTATACAACAGAAAATGATGATTGTAGCTTGAAATAGAGATAAGATTTAAGTTTAGCGTTGCAGTTTCCATAATCAGAAGGGTGAACAAGTCAACTATACTACAAGAGATTTAAACATTATACTCTCATCCAAACAAATGAGCTTCAGCTAACTTACAAACACAAACTTACTAATTTATGACACCAGGCTATCTTATAAATGAGATTAAAACTAGAAATATAAATAAACAACCAAAACATGTAAAGAAGGCATAAACTACATAGCAATCACAAGATCCTTGAATGACAAAAACTGAATTTCAACATTTATCATTAGTCTTCTATGTTGAACATATATTTGCACTTCACATGCGATTCAGGATGCAAGAAGCACTTGGAAGTAAACGAAATAAGAAAAATGAAGAATCAGCAGTAATAGCAGCAGGCAATCAGCAGCAGTTTTCAACCAGTTTCAAACCTAGAAAAATGAAATAACAGCCTAGGAAAACAGTTTTAATCCAAGCAAATGAACCAGAAGACCTTAACCCGACTTGATTTCAACTCGTTTCAACTATCAGCTATCCAGAATTTGTTTCAGCCCTAAGGAAACATCAGAAATCACCAATAACTCAATGAAACAGTGTTATTCATTATAGTTCTCAGAATGTTCTCTTAACTCTTCTCTGTATTTTAGAGTCTCAGAATCTATGTATTTCAGAGTACCAGACTATTCTCCTCCCTTTTTCAGTATTTTTAGAATCTCATAATGTTCTCCTTTTTTAACTCTCTGTATTCTTCAGCCTTTTATAGGCAACCAATTAGTGCAATCCTCATTACGAATGTCCCTTCCCTATTTTAATTATCCCCACTTACTTTGTTTCTAAATTAATCAATTAGTGCCATTTCCATTACCAATCCCCTTTTCCATTTTAATTATCTCCATTAGCCTAGTGCCTTTAATTAATTTAGTAATGTAATTTCTACCCTACCACTATTGAGAAGCTTCCTTAAGTTAGGGAAACACTTGAATTAAACTTACACTAATCAATTCTTATCAACAAAAAATTAATTAAATTATCAGATTAATGTTAGTTAAATCGACTAAATGATTAACAAGTTATGACTGATAATACCATTAAGGAAACAAATAACATATTCACAATCAACAAAACCCATGGACGGAAGCTATTTTAAACATACGGATTGGTCGAGTTTCAATTAAAATCGACCAGAAAAAGAAAAAGAGATGAGGTAGGATAAACAACAGAATATTACTAATTGAGAATAAATAATAAACTCGGAAAACTTACCAGTCAGGCTCGAACTTGGAATTGGCACTCTGAATCAACCCAAAATAATACCAAACATTTGTTCTTGGTGGATAACAAACGAGCGTCATTATTTTGTGATGAAACAGGCTTGAATAAGCCCAGAAAACCAAAAAAATGACCTTTCATGCACTGGTAAGAATTGAGGGTTCTCAGGCTCGAACTCAGATTCGATATTCGAAAAGTTCTGGGCAGATTCGAAGGAAACTGAGCGGGTATTTCAACTGAGGGGGGTTTGGGGGTTCCGGGGTGTAAATTTGGCGGTGAACGGAGCCGGTGCCGCCACCCTAGGACGGTGAGGGTATGGTGGCGGCTGGTCTCTAGGGTTTGGGTGAGGGAGACGAGAGATGAGATGGGTGGGGGGGGTTTCTAAGGGGGCGGGGTACGGTTGGGAAATTATATACTAGGCGTGGAACTGGGTCCAGGCCATTCTATCAAACGATATCAACGACTTGGATCATCTGACTAAATGGAACGACGACGTTTTAGACACCTTTGAGATCGAATCAATCTTTAAAAAACGGGTCGGGGTCGGATACGAGCGATGGGGCGCGTTCTGGACCATTTGATGAACGATCTTTAACGGCTCAGATGAATGGTCGGTAAACAACGACGTTTGGATGGTAAAAGGGCGGACCGGGTTGGGACAGGTTTTGGGTGTATTTGATTTGGGCTGGGGATTTTGGCCCAAATCTATATTCCCCTCTTCTATTTAATTCTTTTTCTTTTTCTATTTGTTTCCCAAACTATTTTTTCAAAATTAGACTAAAATCCTAAATTAAATTATAATACCCAAATTAGCTTAAAACAATATTAATTAACTCTAAATAATAATTATCATAAATAATTAAATACTAAATCAAAAGAAAATCACAAAATTTAACTAAAACTAAAAAGATATGTTATATTTTGTGAATATTTTCATTTTTGTAAAACACCTAATTATTAATTAATTCCAAAAAATGTAAAGTCAAATCCTAAGTGCAGACGCTATATTTTTTGTATTTTTAATGCATTAATAAAATTAAACATGCACACAAACATATGCAAACAATCAGGAAAATCGCACAGTAATTCCTAGAATAACACATAATTAAAGAAAAGACCTAATTTTGGGAATTCTTTTGGAGTAATTCATGTGAGGGAAAAATCACGTGTTCACAAGCCATGCCTCCGTATTTTCATAAGGGTGTTTAAATTATTGCAATAATATATATACTTGCATGAATCATATTGTAAGTTTTGCAGGTAATCCAGGAAGTAACCATTCTTCAAACAGGAGTAACCTTCGCTCCGGTTCTCGTTTGTCCCACTTATACTCTCACATGTAACTGGTTCTCATCAATTACTCGCCTTCACCCCATGACCGCTCAGATACCTACCTTGTGATATGCCCGTTACAATTCAGATTCACCCTTCATAACTCCGCACAAACCCATCCAATACCACCCTTCACCAAAAGAACCTCTTCCGAAACATACTACTATTCCTATAACAATTCCATTGGTTTCATTCGCCGGTGGGTCAAGAACTACATGTGGCCTGATTCCTGTATAACAGGGATATGTACGCAGCTCAGAGACTAGGGTGCGACCTATATTTTTCAGAACACCCCCATTCGGTAAAAATCGGTCATCATTTCTTTATCCGACAACTCTTTCATCCTTCCTGGTAAAGATGGACAACTGTTGATACCCAATTTTTCCCTCATATATTTTTAAATATGCATACATACTTTCAAAATATTGAATATGCATTTACAAACATGCACGAGTATTTCTGTGATTTTTTCTATAATTTTTAAAGGCTTTAAACCAATTTATTTTTGCATTTTTACTATACATATATCCAATAATTATCCCTCATACCATTTTTTATGATGGTTTAATCATCTAAATTTATCATTTATGCCCAACAGTGCTTAAATATTCTAATTGCATTTTTATAATTACATTTGCATTTTTCAAACTAGAATTGCCCATTTTTGCAATAATAGCCCATGCATAAGGATAATTATATTTTCTATACAGAAAATGACTTTTTATATTTTTATAATGTTAAGTTATTATTTTAAATCATTTTTCATGCACAAATGACATTTTGACTATTTACTGATTATTTTACTGATTTAATTGGGTATTTAAAATGTAGCCCCTTTCTAATTAATTTCGGAGCTAGCCCAATTGTATACACAACCCAATAGCCAATTAACCCTACCCAATTAACTACCTGACCCGAAAACCCTCTTAAATCAGGACCGTTGATCTCTACAATCAATGGTCCATATCGCCCCAACCCTTTTAATTAGCCTAACCCGACTAAACCCTAATCACTTCTCACAAATACCGTCCCTAAATGCTCTCATCTCCCTCTCAAACCCTAAAGTCACCGTCCCATCCAAACACCTCAGGAATCCCTATTCTAATGGGATTCTCCCATTGCTCCCTTACCATTCAAGGTTTCTTCCCTTATTTGGCACCAGATTCTGGAATAACTTAGGTACTTGCCTAAATATCTCAAGTACCCCGATTTTGTTCCATCTGAATCCGTGTTTTCCTTTTGAATCTGGACAATCTCAAGCCCAAGCATGTATTTATAATGTTTCTCTAATATTTCTCTTGATTCGCTACGCCCTAAAGGTTAGGGTTTCGGATCCTCTTTGATTTGACCCAAATTTGGTTCAAATCCTATCTTTTAAACATGTTTCTTCATCTATATTTGCTCTATTATTTATGGATCTGTTGATCTTTTATCAATTCTGTGATTTGCTAAAACCTAGTGTTTTAAACCCTTTCTTTACTCGAATTAAAACTGATTCAATTATGAGTTTCCTTTAATAAACTCTTATATATGTTTATTTAGCACGAATATGTGTTAATCTCTTTTATTCCGGTTGATTTGGTGTTTTACCCAAAAACTAGGGTTTCAGATCTTTCTAGATCTAATTTGTCTTTCAATTTCTTAACTAATTTTATTTAATAATGTCGTTTATGTGTCTCTATGCATTCCATTACATCTCTTTGCTACCGCTGCTTCTTGCTCTATGTTTTTTGGGTTTTGATCTTCAGAATCAAACCAAGGCTATTCGATTCTAGTTTTCTTTTTGAATTCTCCAGTCTACATTATGTACATTATTTTACTGCTGATTTTTCGGTTTGCTAAAATTAGGGTGTTCGAAATCTTCTACTAAAATTCCAATCTTTCCTTTCCCCTACGATACTAATACTTTCTTATTTTGTTCAATTTACCTGTTCTTACCTTATTTGGACCAATGTCTAATTAATAATTTATGCTACTTCCCTTTGACTTAATCTTATTGGCCTAATTTTATGTTCTACTTATTAAAGTCGACTTCTAATTGATTCTGGAATTATTCCTTACCTTATTTGACTACTGATTGACTCCTTTAACTGACGCTAGCATGATTTTATGCCTGCTAATTGATCTATGCTGACCTAAGGTGATTGTTAATTGATTTTTAATACCTTATTTGCGTGTGATTGGTTCATTACCTCATGTGTTATGCTCTATTGCATGCTATAAAACCCTCCCCCTATTCCCTTTTAGTCATCATGGGAACTCCTATTCTCACTACAAAAAAAAAACTTAAGCTCTCTCTGGCTCCTGTTCTGAGTTGTATACTAAGTGGCTATTATTTGGTCGGCTGAAAGCCAAGGCCACATTGTTCTAGGGCTTAACTGCTACTGCATGTTTACTTTCTTTATCTTCAACTGGTATGCCTTAACCCCTGTTATTCTATTTTGTCCTATATGTGTTGTTTGATTAGTCTGTTTAAACTTTCAGCATGCTTCAGTTTCCTCTATGATTACATGATCCCATTTAGTGATAATGCTAGACTAAGTTACTTTCAGCTATATGTTCCTTGTCCAATTCAGCTATATGTTCCCTATTTTGCCTATTGTTAGATATTGTGAGCATGTAATTAATATGTGGCTTATTCTGTCTATTAATTCAACTGTCCTTGCTTTTGTGATTACTGATATGAGTACCCAATTTAAAAAAATACCAACTTGTTTGAATCATGTGCTGAATGTGGATTCTGTTTGTATAACTATATTTGCAACCCTGTAGTCTGAATCTATTTGCTTCTGAAAACTAAACTGTTTTCCTAAAGATGTCCCCCTTACCTTTGATGTACCGGTCTCAAATGGATACTCTTAGTCTCTTGGGCTCCTACCAACCCTAGTGTGAGGACTGCTTATGGTCCCTGAGAATCCTTTGAACTCTGACACATCGGGGCTGGTTTTCAAATCCTTTATGAATTTTGTATTGAACTTGTGATTCTGGTGTGAGCATTGCCCGAGGTCCCTGAGGCCCCTGTGAAATTTGACACACCAGGAGCCCAGTTTTATGTACTATGAATGGACTACCATTATGTTCAATGTTGCTATGTTCGAAGGCCTAGTTCACATGTTGATATTAGGCCTATGAAGGCTCCCTATAGTATAACTGATACTGGTATATAATTTGTTCATTTCGGGCTGTAATATTCTCTGTAATAAACAAATTTGGGGCTTATTAGTAAAGGATGGGGAGGAGGGGTCTATTCTTATATCTTTGGGTAGAGATCCTACCTATAGGACTTAACTATGCTGATTACATTATGTGATACTGTACTGTGTTTAGAGATCCTGCCTATAGGATTTTATGATCGTTTTGACTTTGTGCTGCACATATGGAAGTTAGAAACCTTGCTATAGGACTTTACATTTAATTCTGCATATTAGAAATCGTATTTATAGGATCTGCATGTATTTTCAATTCAATGTGAATTAATGACCATGTCTATAGGATTATGTCTAATAAATTTTCATGGCAATTTTCTTAAAATTCTCTGCCTACATGATTAATACATATCATGTCTATAGGAGATAAAAAAATCAGTTTCAACTTAGATATCATGCCTATAGGGTGAAATCGATTCTGAAACTTAGAGATCATACTTATAGGACTTTAAATCAAGTCAACACTTAGAAATCATGCCTATAGGAGACTTATAAAAATCAGTTCTGCACTTAGAAATCATGCCTATATGAGATATATAGAAAATCTGTTCTGCACTTAGATATCATGTCTATAGGAAATAAAACTAACTATCAGTTTCAGCACTTAGAAATCATGCCTATAGGGGTAATTAATTCTGAAAATTAGAAAGCATGCCTATCGGATTTAAAGATAAAATCTGCCTGTTAAAATCAGTAACTGGTTACAGCTTAGATACCATGTCTATAAGGTTCTTCCCGACTATCACTTAGGGAAGCCTGTAGGTTAATTATGCCCGAATTCGGAGTATTAACAAAATCAGTAGGCAAACTAATAGTTACTCGTCTGCTCGCTTTAATAAAACTGTTGTATATTCTGTTTGTGCATTTGTTTATCTATTTGTGGAGGTTAACATGAGCCCACTTAATTGCTTCCTTATGTGACAGTCCTACTTAACTTTTGTTTGTCGCTTAGTTTCTTCCTTTTAAACAACATTGGTGAGTTTAGAACCGCTTTAAATAAAGGTCCTAAACACCTCCAAGGCCAGAGGTAAGAGACGAATAGTGCGCGCATAAAGTGCGTACTAGATGTTATTAGAACGCTTAGGTAATAATTGAAAAGGGGAGGGTAATTGGGTAGTAAAGGAGATGATGACATGTGCACTAATGCCCGAGTATTGCATGGAAGTGATTATATAGGCTAATAAACATAGGACCCCTTTAATTCCTGTTTTAAAATAATCTCTGTTTGTTTAAACTACTTTATTTCCTTAAAGACTAATTCGCTTAAATTGAGTTTGGCCGGGACCCTTCGTTGTGGATCTCGAGGGGTGCCTAACACCTTCCCCTCAAGGTAATTTTGAGCCCTTACCCAATATCTGGTGATGTAAACTAGTACATGGGTTATTTGCTCTAGGTGCCCTAATGCACCTTAATTCGTTAGGTGGCGACTCTTCAAACCTCTTAAGGAAAGCAGTTGTCCCAAAATGTCGAAACCCAGATTTCGTGAGGAAAAAGGGGTCGTGACACCTGTTGTTGAAGCTTCTCAGCTTTTTCATAGATCAATGTTGCATCGATATCGGGGCCTTCCTCAACCCCAACAAAAAATACTTCAAACATACTATTCTCTCCGAGGGATGCCGCCATAACGAGAGTATTCATATCTTGGGCATCCCATATTTGCCCAGGTGAGAATAATGGGCCCAACAGATGCTCATCTACGTTGATCACCTCGACTGGGTCGATGGGGGCCCTCCCCCTCCTACGAGGGGCTTCATCATTGGTTTCTTCGGGTTATCAACCAGGTTCCCCTCAGCACCCGATGTGTTTTGGTCGTTGGTCGGTCTAGGGACTTCGTCTAAGACCCCTTCAACAATTCCCTCAGTTCGGGTCGGGACAACCTCGGTGGCCTCAGTTCCAGCATCCACCGGCTCAGTCACCTTCAACTTAGTAGATTTTGAGGCAGGAGCACTTCTTCTCCCCCTAAGTACCAGTGTGAAATCATCACTCTCTTCACCCTCGGCATAAAAACTTTTATCCGCCTCCCAAGTTGAGGCTGCTGAATCGGCCTTGGGCTTTTGAACTTTAGCCTTTTTTGGCTTTGGGGACTCGGCCGGTGATTTATTCTTTCTCTTTTTCTCCTTAGCAGGCTTCAGGATATCTGCTTCCCTAGCCGTGGTTCTCCTCATCAAAACGGCCTCCCCAACACCTGCATAGGCACAAAGGATGAGAATACTAGCAAAAGATATCTTATCTAAAGAGATCAAGTATGAACATAGATAAATTTCACCAAGATTTTTGTCCTCCCAATGGGCCTTAGCCAGATCGCCCCACACATGCTTAGCATATGGGCAAATCAAATTGAGTCATCGGATCCAGCCTGGGAGATCCTCGACGATACCAGGGTACCACTCGGTGGCTGTATCATCGAATAGAGTCAATTCGAAGTCAAGAAAAGATATCCGATTAAGCGAAACATGTTTTACTTACGATCCATATTCCATTCCTTGGGGAATGGCATTCTCTCAACAGGGATCAGGTCCTGGGTCCTGACTCAGATGAAGCGGCTCATCCATCCTCGGTCCTTGTCCTTGTCGATGCTAGCTAAAAAGGCCTTTGGGGATCAACGTTTCAGTTTAATCAGGCCAACACAATAAATTTGGGGGCTATACATTCTAATTATATGGTCGAGGGTAAAAGGCATCCCCTCAACCATGTTTGAGAAATACCTAATCATATAAATAATGTGCCAGGATGATGGGTTAATTTGTCCAAGTGTCACCTAATATTGGCTACAGAAATTAAGGATAACTGGATCTATCAATGGTAAAGAGGCTTCTATCAAGCCTAAGGTGAAAGGATACGTGTATACACTGAGGAAACCAGCCTTGTGCTTGGTTATGTCTTGTCCTTGTGAAGGAATGTCTACTTGCACCGCCATCCCCCAATGACAGTCAGCCTTCACTTTCTCGATTTTGGTTATTAAACTAACATATCGAGACACGAGTTTGCATTGTCCTAGAACAGAGGAGGGGTTTTCTACCTGGAAATTAAAAGATGTATCACAAGGCCCAGGAGTACACTCCTCGATACTGGGAGGAACTACCGGTTTACCTTTGGTCATTTGAGAAGACGATGAAGCTTTTTCCG
Organism: Nicotiana tabacum; assembly: GCF_000715075.1. Lineage (NCBI taxonomy): Eukaryota > Viridiplantae > Streptophyta > Magnoliopsida > Solanales > Solanaceae > Nicotiana > Nicotiana tabacum. Next base: position 59,423,973 of record NC_134084.1, on the reverse strand, counting down.
TTTAAGGAATAGGTTTAGAGGTCTTTGACATTTCTAAATCGAAGGATCCGAGAAAATGAAAAATGTCGTTAGAAAAGAGAAAGGAGAGTTCAAGGAAATTGAAAGGGGCTAAATGAAATCTTGGAAGCACTAAGGGAGTAATATCGGCAAAGGTATGAGGATTTGTCTATTTATAAAGATCATTTGAACGTGTTGAGGAAGCCAAAAGGATGACTGTTGGCCGCCGACAATTAATGATTTTGAGAATCGTACCAGAGCAACCTTTCAGTCACTTCAATCGCTTACATCATGATATTGGTGCCAGAACCAAAGAATGGTGAATCAGATTGTCAGAAATTATTAGGAACAATCTACGAGTTATGCTCGAGTAGTCACTCGCTTGGCTATTAAATCCCAAAGGCCACCCGAGTTCGAGCCAGTTCTCACTTGGGGACTATTCATAAAGCCTCAGGGCTACCTTTACCTCGAGTTCGAGGTAGTTTTCACTCGGGGACTATTCATAAACCCTCGTGGCTATCTTAACCACGAGTTCGAGCTAAATACTATTCATAAAGCCTCAGGGCTATCTTTACCTTGAGTTCGAGCCAGTTCTCACTCGGGGACTATTCATAAAGCCTCAGGGCTATCTTTACCTTGAGTTCGAGCCAGTTCTCACTCGGGGACTAATCATAAAGCCTCAAGGCTATCTTTACCTCGAGTTCGAGCTAGTTCTCTCTCGGGGACTATTCATAAAGCCTCAGGGCTATCTTTACCTCGCGTTCGAGCCAGTTCTCACTTGGGGACTATTCATAAAGACCCAGGGCTATCTTTACCTTGAGTTTGATCCAGTTCTCATTAAGGGACTATTCATAAAGACTCAGGGCTATCCTTGACCCAGTTAACACTCGGGGTCTATTCATAAAGCCTCATGGATATCCTTACTTCGAGTTCGAGCCAGTTCTCACTCGGGGACTATTCATAGAGCCTCAGGGCTATCTTCTACCCAAGTTCAAGCAAACTCTTACTCGAGGACTATTTTTAAATGCCTAAAATCTATCTTTACTTTCAGTTCATCGAACAAACAGTCACCCGGTCGCTGAGTCCAAATGTAATTCGGGTTCGAGAAAATTCTCATTCAAGGGATGCCACCAAAGCCTAAAGGGTCTAGGAGTATTTAAAGAATCGAGGCCTAGCTCTCACTCAATCCGGGCTCAGAAATCCTAGTGACCTAAGTTCGCATCAAATCAATTCGAGCTAAGTCTGAAGGATAAAAAGAACTTCAAGAAGCATCGTATTAATTAAATTAGAAACCTGAGGGTTTATTATTATTATGTTCTGGATCCGGTATTTGGACCAATCATTACATTCGTACACTTGGATTTTACGAACAAAGGTAGAACAGAATTCAACACAAATCAAAGGCAAAATGAAGACATTCTTGTATTAATAAAAGATGCTCTACAAAGCCCACGAGGGGCCCTTATACAGAAACAAAGAAGCAAAATACTACGGCCAAAAGCCTAATCTTCTTTTGAGTGTATATCCTCGGGAGCTACATCTTTGAGAACCATTTCCTCGGGGACCCTATTTCGATCTTTAGAGCATTGTCTTCAAGAACCTCCTCCGAAGCAACAATAGATGTGTTGATACCCAATTTTTTCCTATATATTTTCAATATGAAAAATAACTTTAAAATAGCATATATATGCTTGTATAAGGATGTCCAAGTGTTTTACTATTTTTCCATAATTTTTAAAGTTTTAAATTGATTTATTTTCTCCCTTTTATCCATAAAATCCCAATAATTATTTCTAAAATTATTATTTTTGATAATTCATCTATTGAATTTTTATATTTATGCCAAAATATGGCTAAAGTGATTTTTACAATTTTATTTATTATTTTTAAAGCTAAATTGCACATAATTGCGATATTGGCCCTTTTAAGGTTTAAATATGTTTTGTACGCATAAAATTGGGCCCTATATTTTTAAATTATTATTTATGTGTCATAAATCATTTTAGTACTTTCAATTTATTTTTAGAAACTATTTACTATTTTTTATAAATTAAAAAGGAAAAAATGGCTATTTAAATAACAGCCCATTGGTATTTCAATTATAGCCTAAATTAGACCCCAAATGCCCAGCCCAATTTTGATTTAAACCCGGGCCTAACCCTTTTAAAACCAACCCAAACCCGGATCCCCACCTACCCTATTTAATCTAGGCTATTGATCATTCAGATCAACAACCACCATTCCACCTTACCATTTTTAACCCCAAAGGACCCCATAACCTAAATCATTTCTTACCAGCCCGCTGCCCTTGAATCCCCTCTACTATCAAACTCTCTCTAAAAACCTAAGGCTAAACCTAGCCTCCGCCACCCAAATCCACCCTAAACCCCTTCAATCCTCACTCAATCCATGGGCTCCCATGGTTGTTTGAGATGTGTACACGTCTTCTACATCTCCTTGTGGCCTGCTTTCGTGATCCCATGGAAAGATCTCAAAGAGATCTAATCCGGATCCTGCTCGACTTCCGTCTATGGTCTTTTTCCTTCTATCTATGGCCGATCGAGTCAGATCCATGGCTTTTTCGGCTAGATCTGTAACTTTTCAATGTTTTCTCACTTTTCTGGGTTCTCTGAAACCCTAACCTTTTAGATCTTTCGATTTTATTTCAGATCCATTTTAGATCTGTGTATGCTATGAGCCGCTTAAGTGTTTTCCTCAAATCTTTTCCGATTTTTTCAAAGCGACTCTCCATCTTCAAAAATTAGGGTTTTTCTTAAACTTTTCTAAAAGACTTCTTTCTCTGATTTTTCAGTATTAGCTTATGATTTTACTGTGTTTAAACGGTTTGCTTATGTTTTTTCTTCTACCTGGTTTATCGTGTTGAAAACCCTAAGTATTTTGGTTATATCCGGGGTTCTGAAACTCTCTTCGTTTATTTTATACGCATGCTTGGTTCGATTAAGTTCTTTGTGTTCGAATCTTTTTCTTTGTTTGACTTATCTGATTCTGAGTTCTTACCATTTTTTTAACTCGACTATTGTTAAAACCCTAACTGCTTGACATTGTTGATTACCATGCTTTGAATAGTCCTTAGCCTATTCATGTCACTCCTGTATGTTTATGTTCATCTAGTTTGCTCCTTTTTGTCAATATGTTTGACCCTGCATGTCTAATACGCCTGTTCATTCCTTTCTATTTATATGTTGAAGTGCAGAATCATGACCATTTCTTGATTGATTTTGATTTCCTTAAGTTATGACTAATTGCAAAAAGCTTTCTTATAAACCCTAATTTTACTCATTGGTTTAAATTAATTAATTCCTTTCCTTTATTTGTTGTGACATTGTACCCCTGCTGAATCCTTTACCCAATTAAGTATATTTTGTACTTAGACTTAATTTATTTACTCTATACTTTTAATATCCCCTATATGGTCAGAAATCAATCTTTCTCAAATTGGTTTTCTTTCCTTAATTATTCCTGTCAGTATCCGTTTGAACAGTAATTCCTTGATTAAAGGAAAGTACTTGTATTAATTGATTCTGATTGTGATTATTTCCATGTTTGTGCTAAAACATTACTTATTACCTTATTTTCTACTTGTTTTCAAAGCTATAAATACCCTACCCACTGTTCTCTAAAGACACGAACAACTAAGTTCAAAAACTCACACATACACATTCAAACTCTCTTTCTTTCTCTACTACTTGTGCTAATGCCTTGTCTAGCCGGCTGGAAGCCAAGTCTGGACTTTGGAACCCTGATTACTTTTTTTTTCTGCACTTTTCTTTCTCAACTGGTATGTCCTAGTTTAATGTTAAATATTCGACAACAACATGCTTCTTTATTTGTTTCAGCTTCTTTCATTTTTGGTCTACTTTTGCTTGTGGTCCTGTTAAGATACATTACCAATATGCTGTAATATGTCCCCTTCCCTTTTAGATTAATGCACTCCCCTATGTCTATTTCAAGGCATACTCTGTCAGTCACTTATTGTGTACTTGCCATCCCAAACCCCTATCGCCTCCATGTGTTTGTGTGTGGCTGGTTTGTGATTATGCCAGTATCATATATTGATGCGCATGTCCAAACCAGACCCCTGCTCATTTTATATGTTTACAATCAATTGTCTGTGTTTCCCAAATCCCTTGACCCCTTGTATGACTACAGATTCTGTATGTGATCCCATCTTGGGATTTTGAGTATTGTTTACTACTACAATTGCTTTCAATCACCGTTGTTACTGATTGCTTTTCAAAAAAAATGGATTTTACAGTCCAGTTTTTACACAAACTCTTTTTTCCAAACTATATTAAGCACTCTCGCATATACTCTTAGAATACTAGGTTCTGCCCCTCTTGTGTGAGCCTTTCCTTAGGATCTTTGAGCTCCCTCTGAACTTGGACACATAAGAGCTGGCCCTTCCACACTGCACTCACTCTCTTGATCATGCAATCTGGGTGTGAGCACTGCCCCGGATCCTTTGAGGTCCTTAGGGAACTCTGACACACCTAGATATAAGCAAGTCTTTGGAACAACTTTGACATGGAAGTGGTTTATTACACATTTCAGAGAGGAAGTCAGTATCAGGCTTCCTATGGTTGTAACTTCTTATTTTTGCACTTCTTTTGTAATTCAATCATTTGGTCTATAATAATTTGTAAACAAGTAGGGGGTTGGCTAGTGAAAAGGGATGGGAAATATGCATGCTTTAGCTATCAAAAGGGTAGAAAACATTTTACTAGGTTTATATTCCTATTTTTGCAATAGAAACCATGCTTAGGACTCATTTCATACATTAGATATCATGTTCCTAGGACTTATACCTATTGTTTTCCGCATGTCCATTTCACTATCACATCACTTAGAAAATACTGCTTTAAATGTGTTAATAATCGTTGTTTCTGTGATCATGTTCTTACTGCCATACACACTTAGAGATCCTGTTTTAGGCTAAACTAATAAACATATCATCTCTGCATATTCTGTAAACCATGTTCAAACGCTGTAATATTTGTGCATATAGAAATCTTGCCTAGGATTCTGCATTATTCTGCATCTCTGTACAATAGATACCATGTCTTTAGGATTTCATTCGCTTCAGCACGCTTAGGCTAACCACGAATGCATAAAAGGAATAAAATAATCTCCAACATAGTTCTGTATGCTGAACACCTAGAACAACATGTTGTAGGTAATATAATAATCTCCAAACTATCTTAGCAATCCTGAATAACTACTGAATACTACTTACGCCTAGGCAAGCCTTAGATAATTACCTAAATAAAACTGGAGCTGCTTTTGTTTAATTATCAACTGCTACATCCAGTAGGCAGGCTTGATTCAGACTTCTTTTTTAATTATATAATGAATCTGGTTCTGACTTAAATACCCTGCTTTAGGATTTTAAAATCCAGACGTTAACTGTGTACGAGTCGTGCTGTCTATGTGCACTGTTTGCGGAGGTATAACTAAGCATTCTATTTGCTTATATGTTTTCCCTAATTGCAGTTTTATATGTTTTGTATGTCGCCCTAGCATTTTAACTTTAAACCTAAGGGTCAGCCTAGAACCTCCTTCTTATAGGAATAGGTGTCCTAAATCCCTCTAGGACTGATAGGAATGAGACAAATAACAACATTCAATAGAGGTCGAGACCAACCCTTGCTTTAATTACCTTAACGGGACGAGAAAGTGTAGATATAGATATGATGACCGGTGCGCTAATACCACATGTATCCCCTCTTTTGAGGAGTGTCATACCGGGTATTGCATTGATGTGATCTATATTACAAACAAACCTAGGACACCCCCTTTATTTTTTATAAGTATGCTTAGACTAAATTTCAAAACCTTGCTTTTATTAATCGTTTTTCAAACACTTATGTATTTAAACTTAAAATCCCCTATTACTTGAGCCTTATTTGTTTACTTGCAAATTGCACAAATTCACAAAAACTATCTGGCCGGGAACCACACTAGTGGATCCTGAGGGGTTCCTAACACCTTCCCCTTAGGATAATTTCATGCCCTTACCCTATCTCTAGTTATCAAATGTAGTTGTAGATAAACCCTGTAGGTTCCCTAACGCACCTTAAAAAATCGTTAGGTGGCGACTCTTCAAAAATACCCAATTCCCAAAAGGAAATGAGTCATTACACCCCATGAATGTCGAAACCCGGACTCCTCTCTGCGGAGGGAAAAAAGGGGGCGTGACAAGATGAGGAAAAGCCTATAGCCTATCAAAGAGTGAAAGCTTTTAACAATCCAGGGAAACTGTGGTCTGGCGAAAAACATAGAGAGTATGGGCCTCGTCAGCACTACTAATGTGAAGCCACTTCTTGAGACATTGCGCCAGTGCGGGATGCAAAAGTCAGTAGATAGCACCACCTCACTCCATGGAAAGCAAAAGGAGTGAAGCGCCACACCAACTTGAAGTTAATAGAGATGAGTAGCGGTTTACAGTCCCATATCTTCTGATGCAGAAAGAATTTGAGGCGTCTCTCTCACTATTTCGGGCCAACAACAACAACAACAACAAAAACAACAACAACAACAACCCAATATAATCCCACTCAGTAGGAAAAAGCTCTAAAAAAGAGCCATGGCAAAACTGACAAAACCGCTGCCGTATGACCTTACGATCATGGGTTTGAACCATAAAAATAGGAGTTTGGAGGAGGATGTAGATAAGGAAAAGGGTTAAAGGCTGTTGAAGAAAGACTGAACGAAGTCTTGACTCAATCAATCCCCCATTTATAAAAAGACAGTAATGTAACCGATGGTGCAATCAATGCCTTTGGGGAAATGTACCAATGACGCAATCAATGCCTTTAGGGAAATGTACCAATGGTGCAATCAATGCTTTTGGGGAAATGGATCGGCGGTGCAATCACCAGCACGACGTTATCGTAAGAGGCTCAAGAAAATCGAGGTCGAAATCGTTTCATATAATTCTATTCTTAGAAATGCGGGGACTATCTATATACAGTCAAAATCAAGGAAGACTGATCTAAGGCTTCTGTGGCAGTTCAAGCTCGGCCTTGATGGGATCCAAGGCTCGTCCCCGAAGCACTCTCCACGATAGGGCACGTCGAAGATTCACCATGGTATACCTCCAGGCAGTGTGAAAATCGATGACTGTTATGAAAAGGTGAGAAACCCTCGAGGGCACGCGATAAGGACTGATAGAGTCTGTAAGAGTTGTACAAATCTGTACCGAGCCATTATACAACTATACTAGTAGCATTTCTTCATCTTTTATTAGACGTGTACTGTGTTGGGTTTCACCCCTCCTATATAAAGTGGATCCTTGTCATCTTGTAGGGGATTCAGATTATTATACAACATATTGAATACAATACAACATTTTCTGCTCTTTACTTAAACAATTATTCTACATATTTATTGTTTATTCTTTCATTGTTGATTTATGGTTCTTCAGTTATTGCTCATTATTAGCCGCAAATGGATATATTTGAGGCCCTCATTATTATTAGTTCTTCACCGGTTGTTTATTGCTATTAGCCCCATCTAGACCTCGAGGCCCTGTTCTAGCCAGCTCAAGGCCCAACCTTGTGACCGTATTGGTTTGCTTTTCTTATTTTCTTTACTTACACTTAGCATCTATTGCCTAATGACTTGTATTAAAATAAATCATGTATTTTTAAAACCACAATATCAAATGTAATTGTAATTACCATTTTCAAGGTAAATAGTCAGCTCGAACTGCCCATCTGTCTGAGGGTGAAATACGGTGTTCAACTCAACTTGCGTGACCAACTCATGCTGAAGCACATTCCTAAAATTCCAGGTAAACTGAGTGCCGTGATCCGATAGGATAGAAATAGGTACACCATGCAAGCGAACAATCTCCCGAATGTAGATCTTTGCCAAGTGCTCCGAAGTGTAGGAAGTCATGATTGGAATGAAATGTGCAGACTTTGTCCGTCTGTCCCCAATGACACAAACAACATCAAATCTCCTTAATGTTCGAGGCAAACCGACCACAAAGTCTATAGTGATGCGCTCCTACTTTCACTCCGACATGGCAATCTTCTAAAGCAAACAACCAGGTCTCTAATGATCATACTCGACATGCTTACAATTTAGAGATCAAGCAACATGTCCAACAAAGTCTTTCTTTATCCCCTGCCATCAATAATGCTGCTTCAAATCACGGCACATCTTCGTCGCACATAGATGAATATAATACCGCAAACTATGAGCCTCCTCAAGAATCAACTCTCTTCACCCATCCACATTAGGAACACAAATTCAGCATTAAATTCGTAATACACCATCATCATGGATAGTCACCTCCTTAGCACTACCTCGTTGCACCATGTCCTTAAAAAAATGCAAATAGGGGTCTTCATACATATGAGCCTTGATTCACTCAAAAAGGAAGATTGAGATACAACAAAAATAATGAATCTGTTAGGCTCCGATATATCCAATCTCACGAACCTACTAGCCAAAGCATGAACATCCATAGCGAAGGTCCTTTTCACAGTTGGAATGAATGCTAAACTTCACATATTCTCTGCCTTCCTACTAAAGGCATCTGCTACCACATTAGCCTTCCATAGTTGATAAAATTGTGATATAATAGTCCTTCAATAATTCTAACCACCTCCCCAGCCTCATGTTTAGATCCTTTTATTGAATAAATATTGAAGACTTCGATGATCCGTATAAAACTTACAAGACATGCCATATACGTAATGCCTCGAATCTTGAGTGCATGTACAATAGCTACTAACTCCAAATCATGCACTAGATAGTTATGGTGCTTAAACTGACATGATGCATAGGCAATCACATTACCGTCCTGCATCAACTCACACCTAATTCCAAGCCACAAAGCATCACAATAAACCATATATGGCCCCGATAACGAAGGCAAAACCAACACTTGAGCTATAGTCAAAGCTGTCTTGAGCTTCTAAAAGTTTTCCTCACACTCATCCGACCACCTAACTGGAGCGCCCTTCTGGAGCATCTTAGTCAATGGGGCTACAATAGATGAAAACTGCTCCACAAAATGGAAATATACCCATCCAAGACTAAAGAAACTCTTGATCTATGTAACACTAAAAGGTGTAGGCCAACTCTAAATTTTATCAATCTTCTTCAGATCCACCTTAATCCCATCACTAGATTCCACATGACCCAAAACCACCATCGAGTCCAACAAAATCTCGCACTTGGAGATTAGCATATCACTTCTTCTGCCTCAAAGTTTGAAGCACGATCCTCAAGTGCTGCTCATACTCCTCCCTACTATGGGAATACATCAATATATCATTAATGAATACAATGAAATTAAATAAGGCTCAAACATATTGTTCATCAAATGCATGAAGGCTGCTAGGGCATTAGTGTCACGCCCGGACCTTAGGGAATGCGACCGACGCTCAACCGAGATATCCTAGTCGAGCAAGCCTGCACAATGCCATCTACCCAATTATCCCACAAATAAAGATAACATACATTTCATTAATTAAACAGTAATAGGTCATATGAATAACACCGGTTCATTTCCATTAGTTACATCATTAACAATTCTTTAAAATAGTGCACTACACATTCATAGTCAAAGTGGTACATATGTTACATTTACTACTCTTTCAGTTTAACTTTCCCAAAACTAAATACAACCCACACTATATGTCTACGGAGCCTTTAATAGAAACAAAAGAGTGCTATGACAGTGCCCACAAGGCCCTGGCTATACCTCAAAATACTATGTACAAGGGACAATAGATATAGGACCCCAAAATGAAGTAGGACTCACCAAGTCAGCTGAGGAGAAGGTGTGCTGCTCTCACGGATAAACACCACTTGCTATGGAACCACCTGCATCCATTAAAGATGCAACATCCCCAGCAAAAAGGATGTTAGTAAATATAGAATAGTACTAGTATGTAAAATTAAACACCGTCTCAATAGAATGAGTAACAGTACACGGAGAAGGAAACATGAAATCAGTATGAGACTCAAATAGTAATAAGGTATCAAATTAGGGGAAAGGTAAATCTCAAGTTAGTTATATTTTTATGTTATGAGATCTTTAGCCTTGATATACCACCGTGTTTTTATCACGGAGTCCGATCTAAGCCTGATCGTCTAAGCCGTCTCACCCCCACACATGCACTCACAATACCACCATGTGCGTGGTATGACATCCGATATCAACCCCATCGGCTAAGACATCTCACCACAATGCCGTGTGGGTCGATATCACATCATATCTTGCTAGCAATAATCTCATCCCATTCAAGGGGAAATATATCAACACATCATTATCATCCCATATATGGAGAAACAACCTCAACATATTAACAAGGGGATTTAACCCCCAATCACTCCTATACCAACACGTGTAGTTTTGGGGTTAGGTTATTTTGACCTACCCTTCCTCGGTGACTAAACGATACTCCTAAAGCATTTATTATTTAAATGGATTTACCACTCATTTCATAATCTTTTACATATCATTTACTTCATTGGCTCCAATGTCCATAACACAATATCATTATTGGCACGTTGGTCGTATTTCATATTTCATTCTTCTATATTTCGCTTCCAAATATCATCATGGATCATCAACAACAAAGCATTTTTATTCATGATTTTAAGTCCACATGTGAGCAAATAAGAATGTTAAGCACATTGGGATTCCTTACACAATTTAGCATCATAGCTTTCATTTGAATTACGATATGAAATTATAACATTTAGACATGCAACCCATACTTCGAACACTTTTTTCAAATAATAACATATTATAGCAAGAATATTTTGGAATACCTATTGAAGATATATCTTTTGACACAAGGCTTATTCAGAATAATCAATTTATAATGAACGACTCGGGACTTACAAGGGCATGATGGGATTCTATTCTAAAAGAGGAGTTTAGCTAACATACCTCACCTTGAGCTTTCTTAAATTACTACAATATTCCGAAAATCTTAGCCACATTGATCTATTTAGAAATACAGCAAAATTGAACACAAATTATGTTACACCCCATGTTTTCGTACATCAAAGTACGCCATAAGTAAATTGATGGAGGCTCAAAAATGAGATATTACATCCCGCATTTTTGTATGTTAAAGTTTCATCGTAAGTTAATCGACGTATGTCCGGGAATGAGATTATAAGTATTATGCTATTTCAAACAAGTGACGAGTAAATTGGTGAAGTGAGAGGGTAAGCAAATCGAAGAAAATGAATTTCCTCAAAATTTGACATTTGGGATAAAATATGGCCCGAGCTAAAATACCCGGTATTTATGGACTAGTATCATACAAGGCACCACATGGCCATGATAGTAAGGTGTATAAAGTGTATTTAAAGTGAGAAGTATTTAAGTAAGTTGAGATAATTCTTAATTATGTAGGTAATTTGTTAATTATTAGATTTGTGGATAAATATTTAAGTGAAATTTGTTGGATAATTATAAGAGGGGAACTATACGTGTGGGGGTATGTAAGTGTGACAAAAAATTGCGAACTAATCAATGCCTAGGGAGGTTGTGGCACTGCTACATCAATATCTCATTTCTTGGTGTAAAGATCTAGATAAGAAGGCCTTTATTACTTTAAAAAGTGAAAAGGCCTAACTCAGAAAATTTCAAGGTTACGGATGAAAGCTTTCACAACAAGATTATGATCAAATTCATTATTTTGGAAAGGAATACACAGAAAGGAAAAATAAGGAATATTGGTAAGGGAATTTTCGAAGTTCATATGAGACCTCATGCTACTATAGTGACGGCAGTCTTAGATTGGCAAAACAATTCGTACGAAAGTGAAGTGCGTAATAACATTTTGTAACTCAAGGGGAGTACGGTGCAATCCTTCTCAAGAATACCATATAGATTTTTCCCTGCTCCAGGTATGTTAAGGCTATCCCTTCTTTCTTTTTGGCATGATCCATACGATACAAACTAAATGAGCAAATGCCCAACTTCCATAAATGACTTTATTCATAGAAATACTAGAGATGCCTATGTTCTTGATTCTCCATGTATCATATTATTTTATCATCTGTTCATGAGTCTCAAAAATACGTAAGTTGATAAAGTTTATTTCATGATATTAATTAGAGGCATAATGGTCTTATGACATTCCGAGAGATTTTATTAACGTATTTCATATGCATTTCATGCATTTATACATGCACATTAACCCATGACCAGATGGTGTTATATGCGCATATATATATATATATATATATATATATATATATATATATATATATATATATATATATATATATATATATATATATATATATATATATGTGTGTGTGTGTGTGTGTGTGTGTGTATGTGTGTGTGTGTGTGTATTATGTACGTATAATATACATAATCTATATATTTATATGTATATGGGATATGGGAAAAGGTTACGGCGCTATATACGCACCACCACCTGATCAGCTGGTATACGTTGATGATTTTGCCCACAGTGACCGAGATGATATGATGGGATGCCCTCAGAGGCCTGATGATGTTATAAAATATATGCCTATGCATGACACGACATTCATACGCATATGCATGACGCTATAATTATTTCATATCTTACAAAGTTATCCAGACTTACAGGTTGAGTCATTTACTCTATATTTCTTCAATGTTTGTTACGTACTTATTTATGTGCCTTACATACTCGGTACATTATTCATACTGATGATTCTTTTGCATGGGTACGCTGCATTTCATGCCCGTAGGTCCTGATAGACAGGTCGAGAGTCCTCCAGGTAGGCTATCAGCTCAGCGAAAGATGTTGGTGCGCTCCATTTGCTCCAGAGTTGCTTGTTTGGTCAGTATGATTTAGACGCGTATTGTTTGGTTTGGCGGGGCCCTTTCACACCACCAAGACTTGAAATCAATCTCTAAGTTCAAATTAAAGATGTATTACATCTATGTGAAAGGCTTCAGTAAGGTGAGCTTCATTTAGCAATGTGAGTTGCTTCAATTTCTCACTCAAATGAAACTTTGTAATGTTATAGCAATGAGATTTTGTTATTCTAAGGGAGTCCGGTGCAATCTTTCTCAAGAATATCATCTGCATTTTCCCTACTTCGATCTGCCGTTATGTGTTCTTTGAAAAAGACGTGTGTTAGAGGAATTGTCAAGGGAATCGGTCCAAGTATGTTAAGTCTATCCCTTCTTTATTTTGGCATGACCTATATGACACAAACGAAACGAGAAAATGCACAACTTTCATAAATGACTCTATTCATAAAAGTATTAGAGGTGCCTATGTTATTGAATTTCCACGTGTCATATTATTCTATCATCTGTTCATGGGTCTTAGAAAAATACGTAAGTTGAAAAAAGAAGTTTAGTTCATGATATTACTCGAAGGCATAATGGTCTTATGGCATTCCAAGAGATTTTTTTTTGACGTACTTCTCATGCATTGTATTCATGTACATTGACTCATGACCAGATGGCGTTATATACGCATATATAAATATATATATATATATATATATATATGTATATATATGTATATGGGATATGGGATATGGGAAAAGGTTATGGCATTATATACGCGCCACTACCTGATCAGCTGGTATACGTCGATGATTTGCCCATAGTGGCCGAGATGATATGATAGGATGCCCTCAGAGGCTTGATGATGTTATGAACGCATATACCTATGCAGGCCCCACCATTCATGACTTGTGTCACGTACTTTCTTGAAAATGTGACACCTTTCCATGTAATTCAAGAGTCACCATATATATCTCCATGCGGCTTCCACGTTTTGGATTATTAATCTTATCCAAAGATTTTAATTAATCCACCGCCAATTATTAATTAACTATTAATTCCCCACTATCCAATAATTCACATAATTAAGGATTATGTTAAATTACTTAAAATACTACTCACTTTTAACACACCTTATACACATTACTATCATGGTCATGTGGTACCTTGTGCGGCACTAGTCCATAAATACCGGGTATTTTAGCTCGAACCGTAATTTATCCCAACATGACAATCTTGATGAAATTCATTTTCTTTGATTTGCTTACCCTCTCACCTTCACGAATTTATTCATCACTTGTTTGAAATAGAATAATGGTTATAATGTCGAAATAATGTTGTCCTTGAATGAAGGTCAATTATCTTACAATAATTTTACGTATAATACTACAGGATGTAACATTGTCGGAATATAATACTGCAGAGCATAACACTATCGTAGTGTAATATTGAAGGGCGTGAAATCATCATAATATAATACTGTAGGGCATGACACCATCGTAATATAATACTGATGGGCGCAATATCGACATAATATTGCAGGGCGTAACAATTCTTGATTGTCACGCTAAGTCCGTGACATTGGCGATGTATGGGTTGCTGAGGTTGAAGTGGAAATGATCTCTTGGTTGCACTCCTATCAGAGTGATTTCATTATTGAAGGCTCAACAGTGGTTGAGAAGGGATCTTTGGTGTATCTAGATATTTTCAGAGATGTTTGTTTTCACACTCCTAATTTTAAGCTAGTTCCAGCAGCAAGGGAGTTTCTGAATGTGTTTCTTACAGACCTACTAAGCATGACACCCAGAAATATTGATTTCGGTATTGATTTGGCACTAGGCACTCAACAATCTCTATTCATCTGTATCGTAGTGCTCCAACGTAGTTGAAGTAATTGAAACCACAATGGTAAGAGTTGCTAAATAAGGGGTTAATAAGGCCTAGTGTGTCACCTTAGGGGTGCACCAATGTTATTTGTTAAAAGGGAGGATGGTTATATAAGAGTGTGCATTGACAACAAGCAGTTGAACATGGTAACGATCAAGAACATATATCCATTGACACGCATCAAACATTTGTTTGATTAGCTTCAGGGTGCTAGGGTTTTCCCGAAGATTGGCTTGAGTTCGAGATATCCCCAACTGAAGATAAGGGCTTCAGACTTTCCTAAGAGTGCTTTTAGGACTCTTTATAAGCATTATGAGCTTTTAACCACTTGTACACTAAACATAGGCCGACAAGGCCATACAATCTTTTGCATGCATGACATATGTCTACAAGCCTCTAAGAGTACACACTTAACATAAAGGTCGGGCATGGTATGACATTCATACACATATGTACGATATTATAATATTAAATGATTCATAAAGTTATTCAGATATACATGTTGAATCTTTTACTCCATGTTTCTCTCATGTCTACTAATTATTGATTTTCATTCCTTAAATACTCGGTATATTATTTGTACTGACATCCCTTTTGCCTGGGGATGCTACGTTTCATGCCCGCATATCCTAATAGACAGGTCGAGAGTCATATAATTAGCCTATCAGCTCAGCGGAAGGTATTGGTGAGTTCCATTTGCACTGGAGTTGCTTCTTTGGTCAGTATGATTAGTATATGTATTGACTGGTATGACAGGACCCTTTCCCGACCTTTATGATATTATGTATTCTTAGAGGGTTGTAGACAGATGTCATGTATATGGATACTTGTATGGCCTTGTTCCCCTATATTTCGAGTATATAAAGAATCATGTCAGCCTTATGAGCCCGTACTTTATATGTATAAGTTTGTATTCCCTTATGCTTTACTCCGGTTCATTTACTTATGATAGAATGATATGAAAGATATGTTATGTTGGTACTCGGTTGAGTAAGTTACCGGGTGCCTATCGTGGCCTATCAGTTTGGGTCGTGACAAAAGTGGTATCAAAGCAGTTCTTTCCTAGGGAGTCTACAAGCCGTGTCTAGTAGAGTCGTGTTTATGGATGTGTCGTGCACCACACTTATAAGCAGGAGGCTACATGGCATTTAGAAGTGTCACTCTTTATTCTTACTCTAGATCGTGTGGTAGAGCTCAGTTGTAAGAACTCAATTTTCTAAACTCTATTTTATTCATAATACGACAATGCCTACATTCAGAAAGACGATCGATAAGAGATATAACTGTGGAAGTGTTGACTTAGAGGAACTCAATTTTGCATCTTGCTTATGATGAGCAAATGAGAGGTCTTCAGCAGATCATGCATGTACTAATAGGTGTACAGTTTTTGATAAGGAGCTTTTAGGAAAAAATACTTATCCATTCATATAGTAGAAAGGAATAACGAAATTGGAAGTTAGACACGAGTTGCAGCAAGTAAAAGGAGCAAGGTGAAGAAGGGTACGAGGTACCCAATTAATAAAGATTATCATTCTTTACCATTCAGGAAGGGAGATATAAGCATTTTGAATTACCTTCAACAATAATAGGTTTACGTACAATCGGCCACATCTATCTCAGTCATGCCCTATGGGACCTAACGGATATGGTTTAAGGGAAGGACAGGATATCAGGATCCGGATGGGGTTAGAGTAACCCAAAATGATGGATGAATTGTTTGAGTTAGTTGATATTTCCTAAGGATATCACAAAGGTGCTAATAGATCTCCTTGTCAAACACCCAGATGGTGCACTCTAGAACATTACAATTAAATATGAATAGTAGCATGATAAAGAAAATTTAGAAGATAGGCACTGAAATCCTGGAAGGGATAAATACTACCTTAGTGTGGCTCCCATCCCTAGCAGAGAAAGAATGTTAGGCAATTCAAAGATCCAATGGATGGAGCAAGGGGAGCTAAAAGTAAAAGAATGTATTGTTCGAGTTTCAGAATAAAGTGATAGACATAGATGTTAGCAGGAAATAAGAAGTGAGTTACTAAAGTATTATGAGTAAGATATGACACTATTACAGAGTCTATAGTCAAGTAACAGAAAAGACAAAAGGTGACAAGCCTTGATACAACAAAAAAATATAGGCCATAAATTCATATCCTCATTTCGGGAAATGAGTTCGTGACTCCAACGCGAATACCAGAAGGAAAAGTTAAACCCTAGAATAATAGAAATAAGTATGGATTAGTGAACAAGATAAACTAAACATGAATTAGGAACTGAGTGATTTGATAACGGTCGGCATCATGAGAATTTCAGATTGTGTTATGTCGATAATAGAATGGACAATAGAAGAAGATTCATGAGAAATTCAGAGAATGGTCATTCAGGAAGATGCTTACCTAAAGCAAGCAATGTGAGCAAAGTTAAGCTTAAAGGACTGTATGTGCCAGTTACACTAAGTGTCACCCTCGCGAGTAAGGAATTTTGTTATCCTTGGTATAAAAGGATTACCACAAGGAGTGTAAGGGTTATCGATGATGTGAAAACACGCCAAAGACGAAGAGTAAAACATATATAGGTAGATCATGGTAGCTCCAACTCTTAGCACTCCCATAAAGGGGGAATTTGGAGTGATGTCGTGTGAAGTCAGAATTTAATGGTCATAGAAATCATGGAATGGTAAAGGAAGAATCTGAAAAAAATGAAAAAATGATCAGATTGCACTTATTCAAAGCCTACAGATATGCTACGATTCCAGAACATTATGCAAACACGATATCAAGGAATGGAATTAAGGGTCCCCGCCCGAGATGTTATTGATAGATAAGGGGTCAGTGCGATAAGTAAGTTAAGACAAAGGAAATAACCCAAGAAAGATTATGCAAAATATTAATATGAGAACGGGCCAACGAGTAGTTAGTAGTTGATTCACGAATAGCCTAGTTATGGCTAAACAAGAAGCTACAAATGAGTTAGCAGATCGTGCAAGATAAACATAGTAAAACCCAATATAGTTAATTCAACCCCAAATTTATGACATTGTAAATTTTAAAAATATTCAGATAAAAGTTGGGGTAGTTAAAGGTATCATATGAGTGTTACGTAGATAAAAGAGAGTTCCATTGGGAAGATTATCAAAATATCAGCTCAGAAACAGCCCTACGAGTACAAGGGCATGGAGCTAAGTAACTACGGATAATTATCGGCGAGGAAGGACATCAAAAGGTCCATCGAGTATATAATGTAATAAGCTCACAGCTTTACAAAAGTCAGAGGGTCCTCCCTAAGTACTACAATAAAAGACTAGCTGAGGAAGTAAGGAAGAAGTCTTCAACCTAATCTCAGTGACCTAAAAACGAAATGGTCTTATAATAACAGTCTCACAACAACGTTGTATGCACTCCATACGAAAGTGGCACCTACCATGGCTAATGTCACGACCCAAACTGGAGGGCCATGACTAGCACCCGACCATACTTTCCGAGCACCAACGTACATTTTATCTAACCTTTTTTTTATTATATTTTAGGGTTGATGAGATCAATATAAATGGTAGACATGGATCATGGACAACCAATAATAAAATATGATGGCATGAACATACATAGCAGGGTATGACCAGACAATCAAGAAACTACATATAAGGTACGAGCTACCACGCTACCATGAAAGACTATACAACAAAAAACAGTCGACAAGGCATACCAAACTATACATGAGTCGACACTTGTCTATGAGCCTCCAAATGAACATAAGTGCTGCAACATAGCCGGAATAGGGCCCCGACATACCCATAATGTCTATAACAAAAATGCATACCAAGACCACGGCAAGTCCGGAGAAGGGATCTCGCCAATCACTGCTGAACTGGACAACCTACTGTGGTGGGGGAGCTGCACCTGCCTATCTATTAGGGCCTGCAGCACGACATGCAGTGTCCACAAACAAAAGGACGTCAGTACGAATAAAGTACTGAGTATGTAAGGTAGGGAACCATAAATACGAACAGTAATGTAAGCAGGGATAGAGAATATACAACCTGGAACATCTGAGTACCTCTGAGGGCTACTGACATGAAATGCATGATACATATGTATGTATACATAAAATTTTAAAACATACCCCTCTGTGGGCATCATCATCATCATATCGTACCCAGCCATATTAGGCTCGGTAAAAACATACCTGGCCGTCATAAGGCTCGGTAGAATTGTACCCGGCCACGTGGATCTCGGTAAAACCTAACTTATCAGTGGTTGCACAATAGGTGTCGTACCCGGACGACTATAGCGCGGCTCGGTAGAGTAAAATAGATACATATATATAATGTATGCTCGACTCATGGAATAACATTCTAAACCTTTCGTATTGATGTAAGGTCGGTATCCTCTGTACACGTTATTAGGACTAACTCTTCACTATGAACCTTATAAGGATCAGGAAGTACCAACAACATAGATAACATAAGAATAAGAGAAGCAACATTAACATCAATCGTTCCATAAGAGGGAAAACAATGTAAGTATTGTTAGCTTCTAAGAGTAGAGTATCTTTGGAAGCTCGTTCATTGCATTATGTACAATCGGAGTCGTGCAAAGGACGGAAAGGGATAGCCTCACATACATTGTATATACTTCCCCAATCACAAGCTATACAATTGTCACAACTCCTTAGTCTACAATAAGAGAAACGATATTATCGTTATCATTTAAGCGTCATAACTATTATGTATCGACCAAAATCTATTTTACGTTGAAACGGACAACACCTCCCCTATATATATGAATTCACACTATTCAAAACAATCACCAAACAGCCCAAAGAACATCAATAATAAACATATTGAGCCTCCCAAAATAGTCCACGCACAACCTAATTACATCATACATATGACGGCCACCGTAGTCGTGTCAAACGACCCGGAAATGTTACGAATAACTATCAGCCCATAACCCTACATATATATGGTGTTTCTCCACACCCTTCCACCTCCAAAACTCCACAAAATAGTAGTAAAACACTCAGCCCAATAGCAACACAAAATAGTCCACAAAACAGTCCGCTACAAGTGAATAACTCGAACTCACGGCTTCCGATCACCGTCCTGTGAGTTCTTACATGTATAGAACGAATTACCATGAATTCACAGCAGAGAAAAATGTATGAAAGATGGCAGTAACTTACCTTACTTGTTGGATAACTCAACCCTTCCCTTGGTTCTTCAAACTATAGGTTTTACATTTAAATAGAACTTAAAAGAGAGGGAAAAGCGATTAGAATTTGTGTGGGATTTTTAGGGAGGAGTTGCAGGGGTTAACTTTGGTTTTGAGGGTCTGAAATATGAATGAAATAACTAAGTTCATAACCCCTTAAAAGTTCTCTCTTGGCCGACTTAGGTCTTTTAATTTTGTCCTATCATTTCGGCAAGTAGGTGATGCACCTACTTGTCATCTACCAATCTGTGCAGGCTTGCAAAAATATTAATATCTCTACAATCCGATATCGTATTGACAAACGGTTTAATGAATTTGAAACTAGACTCATAGATCTTTAATTTTGTGGGTAGATCACCCCATAATTCCTTGTAAATTAGGAGAAAAGCTTAGACATATTTAACCTAATGTTTAAGTAAAATTATAAACCTAAGTAGCGACAACGTTTGTCGACTTTTGTTTCATAACTCGTTTGACTTCAAGACTTATGATATGGATATTATATGACTCAAATACCTTAATACATGACCTCTTGAGTGTATTAAGAACCTCTAGGTTTACCTGAAAATAGGAGTTACAACATCCTTGATTCGTTTAACTTCTAACACTTGTTAATCACCCTTATACACCCTTGTATCACTTTAGACCAATAGGATTAACTTCTTATCAGCTCAAAGGTAATTCCTTCTTGGATTTATGTTAACTATGGCATGAACTAACGCGTGTGGATATAGGTTGTAACACCCTTCCCCCCTTAGGAACATTCGTCCTCGAATGTAAGGGTTCATGGGGAGTTTAAATCATCGTGGATTCCGGCAAAGTTTCTCCCATAAATAGAGGACAAACTTGCAAGCAGTTAACTCAACGTATGGCCTTACAAGGGAGAGTATTCTCAAGTTATTGCTTACCTCATAGAGCCATTTCACCTTCCAATGTATCATCTGTTCCACCAGCATCCTTGTTATCTTCATTCTGGAATAGGTACGGGTATTTAGACTTCATCTCCTCCTCTGCTTCCCATGTTATTTCTTCCATATTCTTGTTCCTCCACAATACTTTGACGGAAGCAACATCTTTTGTTCTCAGCTTGCGGACTTGTCGATCTAATATCGCCACTGGAACTTCTTCATATGATAGGTCCTCTGTAACTTGTACATCTTTGATAGGGACGACTCGAGAAGGGTCTCCAATACATTTCCTCAACATAGATACATGGAATACCGAGTGGACAAATTCCAATTCGGATGGCAATTCTAACTCATAAGCAACCTGTCCAATCCGTCGAAGAATTTTATACGGCCCAATATACCTTGGACTCAGCTTACCTTTCTTCCCAAAACGCAAAATACCCTTCATTGGTGAGATCCTCAGGAAAACCCAATCACCAACCTCAAACATCAGGTCATGACGTCGGACATCGGAATAAGATTTTTGCCTACGTTGTGTCGTCCTCAATCGCTCCTGTATCACTTTCACCTTACCAATAGCTTGGTGAATCAAATCTGGCCCATATAATTCTGTTTCACCAACTTCGAACCATCCAACTGGTGATCTACATCTTCTCCCATATAGTGCCTCGTATGGGGCCATTTTATTATTGGAATGGTAGCTATTATTGTAGGCGAATTCTGTGAGTGGAAGATAGTCATCCCAATTTCCCTTAAAATCTAGAACACATGCTCGTAGTATATCTTCCAGTGTCTGAATGGTACGTTCAGCCTGTCCGTTAGTCTGCGGATGAAATGCAGTGCTAAGATTCACTTGTGTGCCTAAACCCTTCTAAAAAGACCTCCAAAAGTTAGCTGTAAATTGAGCTCATCGGTCTGATATAATAGATATCGGCACACCATGAAGCCTAACAATCTCCTTGATATACAACTTCGCATAATCTTCAGCCGTGTAAGTTGTCTTAACTGGCAGAAAATGGGCACATTTTGTAAGTCGATCAATTATCACCCAGATGGAGTCAAACTTATAATAAGAGCGAGGTAATCCAATAATGAAGTACATATTAATCACCTCCCATTTATAGGTCAGATTCTCTATATTCTGAAACAATCCACCGGGTTTCTGATGTTCTATCTTTACTTGTTGACAATTGGGACACTGGGCTACAAATTCTGCAATAGACTTCTTCATGTTATCCCACCAGTACTGCTCCTTGACATCAAGATACATCTTTGTCGAGCTTGTATGGATGGAATATCGGGATTGATGAATCTCATTCATAATCTTCTCTCGCAACCCTGCCACATTAGGCACACATAATCGGCTCTGGTATCTCAGTGCCCCATCTCTTCCGATCTCAAAAGCCATACTTTTACACAGTTGAATGCTCTCTCTTAATCGTACTAAGATAGGATATTCATATTGTCGTGCTTTTACCTCGGCTACCAAAGATGATTCTGATGTATTCTGTACAGTAACACCTCCGTCATCAGAGTCTAACAATCTGATTCTCATATTGGCTAGATGATGAAGCTCTTTAGTCAACCCCCATCTACCTACCTCAATATGTACTAAGCTTCCCATTTATTTACGGCTGAGAGCGTCTGCCACAACATTGGCTTTACCGGGATGATACAATATCTCGACGTCGTAGTCTTTCAGTAATTCAAGCCACCTACGCTGCCTCAAATTCAACTCTTTCTGCTTGAAGATGTATTGTAAACTCTTGTGATCTGTGTACATGTCAACATGGATGCCGTATAAGTAGTGCCGCCATATCTTCAATGCATATATTACTGCAGTCAATTCCAAATCATGGGTTGGATAATTCTTTTCATGCTTCTTCAATTGTCTTGATGCATAAGCAATCACCTTCCCATGCTTCATCAATACACACCCCAAACCTATACCTGAGGCATCACAATATACCACATAACCTTCTATTCCTCCAGGGAGAGTGAGCACTGGTGCGGATGTCAATCGATTATTCAGCTCCTGAAAACTACGCTCACAAGTGTCAGACCACTAAAACTTGGTAGCTTTCTGTGTTAACTTAGTCAATGGTCATGATATAGAGGAAAACCCTTCTACAAACCACCTATAATATCCTGCTAGCACTAGGAAGTTGCGGACTTCTGATGGTGTTTTAGGTCTCGGCCAATTCTTTATTGCATCGATCTTCTGAGTGTCGACACTAATACCCTCGTCAGATATCACATGGCCAAGGAACGCTACTGTGATTATCCAAAATTCACATTTGGAGAGCTTAGCATATAACTTACGATCCTGAAGCGTCTGTAATACTATCCGCAAGTTGCCCGCATGTTCCGCCTCTGAACGAGAACATACTAGAATGTCATCAATGAATACAATCACGAACACATCAAGATAGGGCCTAAATATAGTATTCACGAGATCCATAAAATCTGTTGGGGCATTTGTTAGCTCGAACGACATCACCAAGAACTCAAAGTGCTCGTATCTTGTCCGGAAGGTCGTCTTTGGAATATCCTTCTCCTTAACCCTCACCTGATGATACCTTGAACGTAAATCAATCTTGGAGAAATACTTGGCACCCTGGAGTTGGTCAAACAGGTCATCAATTCTTGGATGTGGATACTTGTTCTTTATAGTAAACTTATTCAACGGTCGATAGTCCATACACATCCGTAACGACCCGTCTTTCTTCCGCACGAATAGGACTGGTGCACCCCAAGGTGAAGTGCTAGGTCTAATGAAGCCCTT